>NW_009628305.1:0-40000 GCF_000690535.1 Cariama cristata | reverse complement strand
CCTTTATCCTCACCCCACTTTTTTTCCGTTAGGTTTTTCTTTCTGTTCTATCTCCACACTTCAAACTTCCAATCCTATTTTTAGACCCATATCTGTCATTCTTTTAATGTATACCTTTAATCTGAAACTCTGAAAGTTTTTTTCAGGACAGGAAGAGTTGAGACAGATGAGTCTCTTTATTTGACTGCAAGAACATGACAAGAAGGGACCAGTTGGGTCTGTAAGAGATTTGTCCTTTTCAGCCTTAGGGTAACCACAAAAGGATGGGTATCCCAGGGCATCAGGGATGTGGTTTTGCCGCAATGTGACTTTAAGCAAGTTAGATACCATGACTGTGTATCATATAATATATACACATAAGGTGCAGTTTCAGAACACTTAAGTTCAGGAAGACTGCATTCTCTGTACAATGACTGGAAAGAGGTTGTTGCCTGGAGGAAAAGGGTAGAGGAAGAACATGTATTGGGGCAAATGTTTAAGATGCTGTAAATTACCTGCCAGCTATCTATATTGACAGCTTTATGACTTCAAGGAAATCGTTGTTCTAGGTTTCTCAGTTCTCTATTCATCCAAAGACCACATCTTCATGATTCACAAAGATGTATTTTACTGAATGAGTGTGTTATCTTATGGAGATGTGTGACACTTGATAATTCCAGGAAGTTTTTTCTACCTTGTCCCTCTTTTTTTATGTACAGTGATGTAGGAACCTCGGTCTCACCAATTTAATATGTATGAGATCTCAAGGCTGATATAAAAATAATTGTGTCCAATGAAGGATGTGATCCTTCAGTTATTAGTGTCATGTATTGTACTACTGCTAGGACCATCCTATTCAATAAATCTAATTTGTCTAATCTAAACTGCCCAGCCCTGTAATTCTGATCAATTTTTACCATTTGGCAAGACTGTGAACAAATATTTTCTTTAGCGTTGTCTTACATATGCACATAACTGAGTGAATGTTGGGGCTGTTCATAGTCCTTAAAGTTAAACATGCAGACGTAGGAAGGTTATAATCCCTGAATAGGTGCTGTTGTCATCTTAACTCTCTGCAGAGAATCTAAATTTTTTACTTTCTGAATTTCTCGATATAAAATCAGTTTAATTTTCCCACCGAATTAAACAGTTTGTGATAGACTGGATTATTTTGCCTGACGAACACTAGCAAGTACTCCCATATCTTGATCCATCAAACAAACTTTATTCAAGTGGGAACTGCCACATCCTCAGCTGAATCATAGAATCATTATGGTTGGAAGAGACCTCAAAGATCATCAAGTCCAACCGTATACCTGATGCCACCATGTCCACTAAACCATGTCTTGAAGTACCACATCTAAACGTTTTTTGAACACCTCCAGGGACGATGACTCCATCACTTCCCTGGGGAGCCCGTTCCAATGCCTAACGACTCTAAGAGTGAAGAAGTTCTTTCTAATGTCGAGCCTGAACCTCCCCTGGCACAACTTGAGACCATTTCCTCTCGTCCTATCGCTAATTACCGGGGAGAAGAGCCCAATCCCCACCTCACTACAACCTCCTTTCAGGTAGTTGTAGAGGGCGATCAGGTCTCCCCTCAGCCTCCTCTTCTCCAGACTAAACAACCCCAGCTCCCTCAACCGCTCCTCGTAAGGCTTTTTCTCCAGACCCTTCACCAGCTTTGTTGCCCTTCTCTGAACATGCTCCAGCAGCTCAATGTCCTTCTTATAGTGAGGGGTCCAAAACTGGACACAGTATTGGAGGTGCGGCCTCACCAGCGCAGAGTACAAAGGGATGATCACTTCCCTAGTCCTGCTGGCCATACTGTTTCTGATACAGGTCAGAAGAATAGCACTGCTGTGAGTACACCTGACCTGCTAGTCTTTGTCAACAGAAAGTAAAAGAGATGAGCTTAAAACGCCTTCAAGTAAAAGAAGACTTACTGCTGGAGCCTCACCACCACAGTTCTGCAGTTTCCAGCCTTGAGGTATTCCATATCTAGCCAGTTTGGAGTGTAAGGTGTTTTTGCTGCTTTCTGCTTGCTATGCTCATAACCCAAAATGTAAGTCCCATCATTAGTCACTGGAAGACCCCTCTCAATATACCATATTGAAAGTTTCTCAAACTGAGTCTTCTATCTACCCTAAATAAAATTTAATATTTGTGCAGTGTCATAGGGAGGACAGCACGGTCAGGACTTGGAAGAACCTTCTTCCTTACTCTGTGGCTTTGAGTAGCATTATACTAGGTGTTTCATACCTCTGTCAGGTGTAATGTTATCGTTTGCAATTATCTTTTGGGATCTCTTGATGAGAAGAAATGAAAATTAAGAGGCATTGTTATTACTTTTCATCACATACCGCAAACAGCTGTTTTTTGTCTCTTTACCTCCTGCCCGCTCCCCTTAACAAACCTCTGCACTGCCTGCTTCCTTCACTTTCTCTCACTCTCTCCTTAGGTACCCATATCTATAGGTTTATTGATGGAAGGAGTTTATTCCCTGGTTGTGTTCCTGCATGCCAACATGCAAGCTAGAATGAACTTTCTCTGCCTAATTTTAACTAACCTGAAAACAAGAGTTCTTAATGGGAGTGCTAACACAACCTTAACTAAAGCAGTGTGAGCATGTTGATGTAATTTATAATGTCAGTCTATATTTCAAATGGTTTCTCTATATACGGCGTGCTCCACTCAAACAGGAAAAGAAGGTACTGCAGTGAATTATTGTGTAATTAATCATTTGACCATGAGGGACTCATTTGCTAATTAAAAACGCAAAAAGAGTAAATTGAAATAACCAGTGACTACTAAATCATGTCTTTTGACATGTCAGCAGCATTGTAATATATCATAATGTATCAGTCGGAGACATACAGATCCTACATATTCTGTTACCTTTTACTTCAGGGCTGCCAAAATCATTCATTATACTTCCGATGCAGTTTCTAGTACTATTCATACAACTATCATAGTGTGCTAAATTGAGATACGAGATACCACTCAGGTTGATGTATGTATACAGTAATAGGTAGAAACATATGATTCTCTGCTCTGCTGACTGTGCCCACTGTCTGTGAGTGTATCATAGGGGGACAACTCTGCTATGACAGGCTGATCTCTGGGAGATAAAACTGCGACTTAGAAGTCTAGATTTCAGATCTGTCTAGATATTTCTGCCCCTGTAGTGTTTATGGCAGATGCATCAGATCTGTGCCTTAGATCTTAGCTACAGCTGTTCATGATTCGGTATACTGGCAGAGATCTGCTTTCGCTGGTAGGTTAAGGTAGCTTTAAGGTGTCTGCAAGACTGTTGGTTGAAGAACTTGACCCATTGCAGAGCTACGGTGCTGAGGACCATCTTCTTTGGAGTAGGGTAGGAGAGCTGGTAGGACACCTGAGCCAGAGACATCTCAAACAATCACAAATTACTCTGCTTTCCTGAGTTAGACTATCGAGGCCCAGATCTGCACAGATTTCATGTGCTGTTCTTTTTGTTCTTGTGTGTGTTGTGTTTGTTTTTTTTTAATTCCACCATGGCCTTTGGAAAGCATTCGATTTAGAGTTTTTTAAGTAGCAGTGGGAATTTCTGTGCCATTTTCTTTTACGATGGGGGGGAGAAGAGGATCTAAATTTCCGATTATCGTTGTTAACTGAAAAACTTCTGCATTGTTAATCTTTTACACTGAAGCTGTGTTTACTTTGTATGGTAAAAGATGGAGATGCATCTATGGCACCAGAAAGGCTAGTAGAGATGCGAGAAGTACAGTTCTAATTGGAAAAACAGCTTTACAAAGTGGCAAATTTTATCATCTTGGATTTGTTCTGTGTTCAGCTGCAAAGCACATCTCACGTTGGTAGAAATAAGATTTATTAATATGGGTTTACATAAAATTGTCATGGGGAATAGAACTGGAATCTCTCTATTCTTAAGAATAACATCGAATTTATTTGCCTAGCTCCAGTTGGAATGAATCAATTATTGCATTCATATGCTGATCCATTGAAGAAAATAAGTAATGCTTATAAGTAGGGTGGCTTGTGAGTCCTCTGTTGATACTGGAATACAAATGAAAAAGGTAATATGCTAGTTTAGCTTTCATGTCCCAAGTTGAGCTTCCAGGTTTGTAGCAGTAATTTTTGTTTTCATTTTTTTAATTGACAATAAATGTGTAGCCTTATGATGCTTTCATCAAAACAATTTACTTCAATAGGTCAAGTAGTCTGGGGATTTCATAATATTAAAGATTGTAGGTGGTAAAGGCTTCATGCAAAAACTGCTGATTCATACGGCAAGTTGGACTGTTTGAATTCTAAAATTATAAAAAGATGAATTAAAGGTGTAAAAATTATTTTCAATTTATACTAATCATGAGAGTAGAAGAAAAAGAAATCACATTTTTGCAGCAGGAAACTAGTAAACAGCTAATGGTTTTTCATTGATTAGATAACTGTATTGGACTTTTCCCTGAAGAGAAAACCAAAATACAGAAAAACATCAGTTATTTGCTATCCTTTAAAATTATGAGGTGAAAAAAACATGTTGGAGACGGGAAGGGGGGAAGTTGTATCTGTTTCACGACCATGACATGATAAATAGTACTCTTTAGAAGAATCTATCAATATAATAAAAATACATGTTGACAACGCAATATTAGAGTTTGGTTTTTTAAGACAAGCTTGAATATTTCTAGGAAAACCACTGTGCAGTTTAACTTTTAATTCCCAAAGTCTGATGTTCAGTCTGTAACAATGGTTTATGTTAGCAAACATGTTGTTTAATAGTTATCTGCTCTCTCCACTTGTCTTCAAATATTGTGATTTAGATAGAACCGTAATGCACAAGAGCAACTTGTCCCCAGAGCATTATTCAGAATATAAATTAAGTGATATTATAACAGAGCCCTCACTTAACTCAGCATAATGAATATGAAACATCATGTACTAGTGACCAAGGTCATGGTATGAGAATGAATTACTCTATTAACTTCTCTTTTAAGTAGCATTAGAGATAATAAATGAAGAGATTTAGTGAGATTCTGATAATATTATTCATGCAAAAAAGGGCATACTTTATCTTGCTAAAACAATTAAGATCTGTTTTGAAGATATTTTACACTTTGGAAATATGATGCTTAGAAGTGTTTATTGCATGTTGCAGAATGCATCAGCATTAGCCAGTAATGCAGATAATCTGATAAAAATCGAAAAGCTGATTTGTATACTATGCTAATTCAGGATCATCTCTTTGGCCCTAGGTACTGTCCAAATGCTCCGTAAGATTATGGCAAGCTTTAGCAGTGATATTAAATTCAGTTCTTTTGCTTATAACTTTTTTTTTTTTTTCAAAAAAGAAAATTACATCCATCATTCTTCTCTATAAACCCTCTTTAGCTGCCTGCTAAGTAGTATACAATATCGTATTTTAAGCCTGGCATATTACTTTTTTTATCCAGACATATTTAAGCCTCCTCTGTCAGTTATACAGTATATTATTTCAGGGATAGAAAGTTTGTGGTTTTTTGTTATTATTGTGATACCTCTATATCTGAACCATAAAGAGACTTAGTGAATTGCCATGTGTTCCATAGTGCACTTACATGTGTTTAAGGGAAATGTAAGAGCAGTTGATAAGAGATTATTCTTCAGTTTGCAAGTGACAGCAGTGCATGGAAACCTAATGCTGTATTTAGTTTTCCAGTTGTGGGTTTTTTGAGTTTTGGTTTGGTTTCTTTCTTTAATTTCCCAAATATTCTTCATTAGTTGATTGAATTGCTACTTTAAAAATTACTATGTGAGAAGAAAATGAAGATGTAAAATTCTGAATTGCTGTTTGGGTAAAATCTGCTCTTAAGTGTAGCAGAAGGTAGAAGGAAATCTTGCTACAGCATGAATGTGGATGAAGGTAGTATATCACCATCAGTTTGCCCCTGCTGTTAATCCTATGTGTCCTCAGGATTTTTATGGGAAAATGTGTGGTTTTTTTAGGGAAGAACATAGTGCAGAATTCACCTGTGAGCATGCACTCTTCGACAGTGCAGTAACCAGAACCAAACCCAATCCTGCTTTCAGAGAAATTCTGTGTATTAAGTCAAGTCCCTCCTTTCTCATTTGTGGGAGAAATGTGGAGGTTGGAAATCCTCTTCTCTGTTCCTTTCAGTAATATCTCTGCCTGTACAATGAAGGATTCCCACTGAACTTCATGTAAACTTCCTCTGAGTTCAGGAGACATGTTATAATTTAGCTTTTTTTTTTTTTTTTTTGGTAACAGAATTAGGAGCAAAATTCTTGCCTACTGTGATTTAGTAGGAAATAGGTGTGTAGGTAATCCAAACTCAGGAAACTATTGATGTACCGCACGCGCTTGCTAACTAGCATATTTGGAAAACAAAGTTTTTAACATATGTGCTTTCTCTATAACTCACAACAATGTTAAATGCCCATAACTGTCAAATATATGAAGTATGCACTTTCCTATCTTGGCTCATGATATTTTGTGTGTCATTATACTTAAGACCTAATTCAGGTTATGTAACAACTTTGGGAATTTTTCTACTCTGAATTTTGCTGAGGTAATGTAAGAATAGATTCATCCATGTGTGTTGTCAGGAATACGTGCTGTCGAGTCAACTGTTTCCCTCAACACATTGCTTCCAGTGGTGAAGGGCAGAAGGATGGCCAGCTTTTTTCAATAAAATTATAGCTCAAAAAAAAGAGATAGTTTGGAGCATTTGTTGCATTTCAAATTGCAGAAAAATTCTGGCCTCTCAGACTCTTGTCAAAAGCCGAGGGCCCTGGGGGAAATGAGCCATTGTAATTAAAACTGTAACATATCTCTTCAAAGCACAAAGTAGAGCCAGGTAAATGCACGTCCTTGTGCTATTTATACCAGTTTCTTAATTATGCTTAACATGACCAGTTCAACTTGATCCCACATCAATTTTGCAAGTGTAAATAGACCTAAAGTTTCAAGGGTAAGATCATGTTACACCTTAACTTACAAAATGTGTATGTACATGAATGACGCAGATTTCAATAGATTTAATAACCCAAGGGACATGTGTCCATAGGATTGCTGGAAAAGGAATTAAAGTATTAGTTTCTTATATTTTATGATTAATTTTCTTCTTTATATAAGACCTGAAAGTCTAGTTAAGATCATGAAAGGCATGTTGGGTTAAATTTTTCTTCGCTGTAAAGTATAGTCATTGTATCTCAGCTAACTCTAACAAAATCCCTAATATCTATGCATTCCTGGAGCCAAAATAGGTCAGCTCATGGGCTATTGCATTATATTTTATTATTTAAACTTTAAGTGATTAGTTTAGCACTTAAAAGCTTTGGAAAGAATTAGGTTACTGTTCTTCTCTTTATCCATAAGCAAACTGAAATGCAGATGGATACTGAGCAGACTTGTTTCATGTTTTCTATCAAGGTTTTCCCCAAAAGTTAAGGGCTCCCAATTTCAGCATTTAGAGTTTAATTGCAACATGTGGAAAATACACCTATGATAACAGCATCCTTCTTGATTTTGAAGACAAGGCCAGATTTTGTCTGCAGTCTCAAACAGACTTGAGAAACACATGTTAAGTAAAGGACAGGGAAAAAAAGCTGCTACTTATGCTTATATCTGCATTTAGGTAACAGAAACCAAATAACCTCATCCCAGCAAAGTCAAAAAGGATTTTATTTATCAAGGAGGGCTTTTTTTTTTTTTTTTTTTTTCTCCTCGTATCTACAAGGAACACTTCAGAAATAAATGGATATGGTTTAATTAATTTACAAGCCCTCCTACTTTCTGAGGTTTTTTGTTCATGCTCATAAAACACAGAAAATGTTGTAATTGAATTATATGCTGTGTTATATAGTTAGAGTTAAGAAGGTCTATTCTGCAAGTTGATATTCTTAGGATTCCATTGAGGTTTGTAGTCCTTTAATTTATTAGATTTTCTTTCACAGCTTCATTTTAATTTATGCATCTTGATGAATGTGACTAAGTTATCTGACAAAGGCGTATAGGATTTTTTAACACACATCTCATTGGGTTAAGTTTATAGCTGAATTTAACTTCCCGTACTGCACTGATGGCGGAGTTGAATGTTGCCAGAACCCTTATTCACTGTATCACATTAAGAGTGAGGAACCTGATGTGTGCTGTCAGCGCTAGTGAGGAAAACATAGAGGTACAGGGCTTTTTATTGTAAAAATTATTAGAATATTTATAGCCTTTGAAAAGTAACCCGTTAGTAGTTTAATTCTCTTTTCCTCAAACATAGTGCTTGCCATTTATTTATCAGCCTGTGTCGTAGAAATAAGTTGTGGAAGCAGGGGTAAAAATTGCTGGAGTTCTGAAAACCATCTGAACTGAAACAGGTGCGTTCAAGGCACTTGAACAGAAAATAGGCACAAAACGAAGTGCTTGAGAAGAACAGAACGGGTGTGGTGGCACTCATCATGTTGACCTAACAGAACTGCTTGGGGACCGCACCTACAGTGTATCTTCTTACATGCAACAGGATCACACCAGCCCTTTTAATGAAATAGGAAGCAAGTGCTTGTTTTGTCTCAGTCTCTGCTGGGAGTTGAATCAGTGGCTAAACCTATGTAAGCACTCTGATTTGGACAGACACCTGCAGAAAAAAATTATTTGCTGTTTTCAGTTGCATAAAGGAACTGACCAAAGTCATCTCAGAATTAATGGGATTCGATACTACTTATCTTCATGTTTTCATGCTGCTATGATGCTTA
Source organism: Cariama cristata (assembly GCF_000690535.1). Lineage (NCBI taxonomy): Eukaryota > Metazoa > Chordata > Aves > Cariamiformes > Cariamidae > Cariama > Cariama cristata. Next base: position 31,273 of record NW_009628305.1, on the reverse strand, counting down.
ATTTTAAGAGTGGAAGTGTTCAATCTTTTAAAACATCAACTCAGACAATAGTAGAATGTTGCTTTTATGTATTGTTTTACTTATATCATGCATAGAGTGTATAGAGAGCATCCTAAAGGCTTTTTTTTTCCTGCTAAGTTATTACGTTTACTTTAGGAATACCGACATTTTCTTAAATTCTTACTGGACTCATTTCTTCTGTTGTCATTCCTCTAGTTATAAATAGCTGAACAGTAATTTTTTATGGTCATCTGTCTTAAACTTCTATATTCCATTTAGTTACGCATCGTGAGGGAATAAACAAAGAATGAAGGGCTTCTATCTTTACTTTGAGATACAAATTTCTGAAACCCATTTCCTATTTTGTATTAAAGACAGTCTTATCTGAGCAGTTATTACTTGAGAAATATGTGTAAAATGACTGTTTTAAAACACTTTTTCTAATTATGAGGGAGTGTGAAAATATTTTCTTTTTATATCCTAGTCAGAAACATTTTTGGTGGATAACTAAACCCAGATAATGCTAGTAACTTCTAGCTAGACTTGATCTATAGCTCTCATTGAGTCAAGTCTGAAGAAAAATGGTTCAATACCTTAAAAGTAATTAAGACCTTTATCTGAAAAACAGTTATATATGTGTTTAATTTAATGCATGTAAATAATCCAATTGACTTAAATGGGAATATTCATAAGCATTAAGTTAGGCACAATTTGCAGGGTCAGGAATTACATTTGTCCATTTTCTGCAAAGTGTTATATAGATTTTCTGTGGGTTTCCCGTGTGTTTTGGGGACATAGAATAAGTTTTTTCTATACCAGGAGCATCCTAAATCCAAGCTATTCAATTTGGCATCTGCCACTTCTCCAATTATGCTGAACTCAAGCATGTGAAATGAGTATTTCAGCATCAAGACTCTTTCATTTCCAGGTCATGAAAAATCCTTGCCTTAATATGGGAAAACATAAGCTTAGGACAGTGGCAAACCAGCAAGGTATTCTGAGACAAGCTTTTGGACCCTCTTAAATCTAGAGGAGTTCTGATATTGACTGTATGGCTTTACTTTCTCTCCAGGCTTCCTGCTTCCTACCCTATCAACTGTGTAACTTTCTTTCCTTGTTATGCAGGCAGAATGTGATAAGATACTTAAGTCTGTAATTCTTAGTTTCTACACATAAATCATGTACGAAAGCTGTGTTTCAAACTCTTCACTGTAGGTTGGGCTTTTTCTTTTTTCTGAAAATGGTCTAAAATGTAATAGCTTGCATGTATGCCTATAAGAAAGGAAAAGATTAAAAAATACTAAGCCTTCTAGAGCATTCAGTGATCGGAAAGATTCCTTACACCTTTTCTAAATTTGCTATAAACTTGCAAATTTAATTAAATCGTTTTGTTTGTTTCATGCATAATTGACAAGGTGACAATTAACTACATGGCATGTTGTCCTTTGCCTCAGGTATATAACACTAAATTTGTATACCGGGAAAATAAAAGGAACAAAATGGTTTGTCAGAATTCAAAAAGTCAAAACCAACAAAAAATGAATTACTCTGGCTTCAACTGTTCCATTTGTATCTGTTCCTACCAGTTAGCCTAGGCATCTGCATTTAGTACTAGTTAGTATACTTGATTTCTGCCTGGTATGTTGTAAAGGAGTCTTCATATTGAGCAGTAAATGAATAACAAACCTCTGTAAGATTTAGAAAACAAGTCATAGAAATGGCTGAAAAACCAGGAAAGTCACAGAGTTGAGTTTGAATGAAAACAGTTTTGTTTATTCTGTATGGTTTAGGTACTTCATTTGGATGACCATGCTGGTAGTCCAAAGCAGCAGCAGAATATTATCCCTTTCTACAGCTAAATTGCAAACTGTCACACTTTCTATAAATGAATGAATTGTCATGAAGGAATTGAGTCTTGGGGAAAAATTGTTGTCCTGCTTTGGCTAAAACATGACTATTTCTTCTTTCCAGAGTTTTTCTTTCAGTTCAGTTTCTCCTAAGTAACAGCACTTCGTGAAAGTACCGCTACATGTTTTTCAGTCTCTGCTTTTCAGACTTGATAATGCTCGATGTTTATAGATTATTATAGCTCGATGTTTATAGCATTTATTAATGCTAGATGTTTATTGTTAACAATGAAAGGAGAAATATCCTTATTAAAGTCTGCATCAGAATTTGTGCATCAAAAGTATTTATGTGAAAACCTATGATGTCCTTATTCTGACCACAAAATTTGCAGTTGACTGGTAAAGAAGCAGATATGCAACATGCATCACAGGTGACCAAAATATGAAAACAGAGAAATGGAAAAAAGAATATCCTTAAATACTTTTTTATATAGGATTAAGTTGTAATTAGGTAATCAAAAGTATTACATAAAATGTGTGATCCCAGGAGAATCCACAAGGCCCTGATGTCCATCATCATTGATTTGAGTGTTGAGATGTGTCAAGGAGAGACAAGGTTATGCAGCCAATGCAATGAGGCAACATGCATAGTTATAGATTTAGAGCATGCTTGACTGTTATGTTCTTGATATTTCTATTAAGAATGGCAAGCACATAACTGTCTACTGTATTGCTGCCTGAGTCACAGTATTCCTTGCATTCTGCCCTTATTCATAATACATTTTTTTTTTCTTACATGAAACAAAATCAGAAATATTTTCTTTAGAAATGCAAAACAATGCATCTTGAAGACTACTACTTCGTTGTATTATCTCTGGAATAGCAAAGGATTAAAATAAAAAATCCATATTATCCAAGGAAATTTTGTATGCTTAGAATTTTTAAGTTTTGGGCTTTGCCTGTTTGAGCTGATGCTAGTTTTATCTTCTCTTTTAGTTTACACGATCAAGCTCTGTTCCTTGCAGTAGCGTTGCTGGGAAAACTGATGTATACACCTTCTTTTCCTAAGGAAAGCTAAAGAGATTAGGATGTTTGTCGATACAAATATATTGTTGGAAGTAGAAAAAATAGTACTGCTCTTTCTTTAGAGAGTAAACATGTTGTGTGCAAAAAATAAATTGATTGTGTAGTTAATACAAACATTTTGTCTCTTCCCCCACAAATTCCGAGGATGGAGATATAATTGAAATTTGTAGGGTGGAGGTTGGTTTTTTTTTTTTTTTTTTAAAGTGCTGTCCATGTGTCCTGGTTCGTGGCACTGGCTGTCTGCAGAGTACAGATTTAAGAAAAGCTCCTTCTGTAGTGTTGCTTTCTGTTGGCAAGCCAGCACAAAGGGTAAGGCATGTCTGCTGCTGCCTCCACCTACCTGAGCAGAATACAAACATGTCCATGGTGCTGAATCCGTGGATTCCACGTGTTATAGCTGAATATCCACAAGAGCCTTTGGCCAGGGAAATACATTCTGAGAGCTCTGTCTTTCAACCCTCCCTGGAGCTATACAGTGGCAACCATAATTTCATCCACAATATTCTATCTGAAAACAAATGAAGCATTTTAAGTTTTGTTATCTTGGAAGAACAAATGAAGTAAGTTTGTGTTTTTTTGAAATGTCATTCTTTGATGCTTCAGTTGTATCATTACAATTAGCCAAACATGTAAGTTAGGTATAATTATTCCCTGGCCCAATATGCTGATAGAAACAGAAAACTGCACTAAAGGATGTATCTATTTCAGGTAGTGAGTGGGTACTTTCACTGAAAAGCACCTTCAAGAAATACTTCAGGAAAAACCTAGAATCTTTCTAAACACTGCTACCATTTGTTAATGAACAGTCATGTTTCCTCTTTTCTCCCTCTTCATATCAAAACTCAATTCCACAATGATGAGAATAAAAAAGAATAAATTCTCCATTTCCTCCTCTAATTGGAAAAGTAGTATACTTTAATTTATAAAATGGTGGTTCTTCTCCAAGCCTTCAGGCTGTATGAAAAACAATGGAAGAGCTTGTATTCATGGAAGATCACCCTCATTTGTCTCAAATTTGAAAGTCTAATTTATCATGGAAGGAGATGTATTTTTTCTATTAATACTTTGAAAAACAGAGGTTTTCTTAAATACTTCTGTTAGGCTGATGTTCTTCTGAAATAATAATAGTCCATTGGAAAACACTGACTCAGCTATCAATAGAAATTGTTGTGCTGTTTGCTTTGTTTATGTTGAAATGTTTTATTTTGATTTTTTTAATGATGAATTTAAATATTAAAAACTTCCATGATACCTTTTGACTTCATTAGGTTGAGGAATTTCCAAAGTTTGAGTTCTTGTCACCATTTTAAGTGCAAACAAAATTTTGAAGTATTTTTGTCCTTCCAAAGGACAACAATTATATACTTAAATAGAACTCCATATTATTCCAATTCTTTTTTTGAGAATAACATTAAAGAAATCTTCTAAAATTTAAAGATAATTTGGCTTAAGTTGCATACAGAGGCAGAAAACTCCAGTGGAAATTAAAATATTGTTTCAGAGAAGTTGGTCTTTCCCACAATATTCCAAAAGCTGCAGGCTGGTATTGAAAAAAAACCCCAAACTTCATAGTCTTCATCTAGTAACACTGTTAAAGATGGGCCAATAGACAATTCACGTCATTTGCAGCTTGTCAACAGTGTTTTTTGGTAAAAATAATTTTTATACCTTTTATTTTGGTTAAATAACAAGGTGAAACAGCTGACCTCTTTTGACTCTCGTTTACTTTTTTTTTTTCCTCCCCATTCCTTTCTTGAAGAGGTTCCATTTTCAGTGAATAGAAAATAAACTTGTATCGTTATCCATCATTAACTATTAGCTTACTGGGAATTGCAGTAGGAAGTGCTTTATTTTCGCTTGCTTGATTTCTAAATTACCAGAAGAGGAATAAAAACTCATAACGTGAAAATGCTTTTATAGGTTGTCCTCTTTTGTTGTGTACACTTCTCTGTATTTTCCTCATGTTTGTTTATTTTCAAATGGCACTGATATAATATTTTCATCATCAACCTTGTAAAAGATAAGGTAGCGTGTTCTGGAAAGCAGGGAACATAAAAAAAAACTCTTGCCTGAAGTAGGAGAAAAAACAGTTCATTTCAATCCTGATGACAGTTTCTCGGTGAACAATAGTCTCCCGGAATTGACATGGAGAAGTAATGAATGAATGAAAGGAGAACTGAGTCACAGATGCACTTTGCAATCACTTTAGAACATCTACACTCTTCCAGCCAAAATACTATTAATACGTGTGTCAGCACAGTGAGTGAATCTCATAGTGTGAACGCATTGGAACAGTTCAGGAAAGAAAATGAAGAATATCCTCAGGGACAGACTTTTCTTTTTCTCTGAGAGACTCTTCATTATTCAGGCATTGTGATACTTTTCCTTTATTTGTGTAAAGATTAAATTGCACATGATTTCTAATGTTTCTGCTACTCCAACTGTCATAGGTCGATGACCTTCATGGAAGTGAGATAATAGATACATCGTCTGTTGTTTGGGCAAGTGCTGTTCTTCCACAGCCCAGTACTTTTCTATTGTTATAAGTCGAAAGCAATTAAATAAAAATACAAGAGAAAGTTTCTAGAGTATCTTTAGTATTTCATATATGTCCTTATGTGACTGTCATTTAACATTTATATGAGATATTATCTAATGTTATAATGACCTAGAAGCATACACTGAGACTCTTCTACATGGTTGAGACAACAAATTAGCGAGGGATGTCTGTGTGCATTCAGCAACGCAGTTTCTGGGAAGGAGCCCTCTATTGTCTAAAATCTGTAATCCAAAGACTTGCAATTGATGTGTTTGTCCTCACGTGTGTTACTATGACTGCTAAAGTCCAATCCAAATTATTTATTTTCATATTGCTTCACATATTAATGGGGGAGGGGAAGTCCCTAGCTCTGCATTGCGGTAATATTGCATAAAAACTAATGTACTATATACACCGAAAAGTTATTTTCATGTAGAATACAGACTGTCATTTCACTTAAGTAAAATAACCCTTACTTATTAGTCATTTTCAGTATGTCTACAATAATTGTTCAACAAATTTTCATCCCTTAGCAATTTGAGCAACCTTTATTTTTGGTTAGGTTCTTACAAGCAGTCTAAGTGGACAAATCAAGATTGTAGGTGTATTTCCATGAATGTGAAGGATGGTTGATGTGACACTGTTGCTGTACAGAATACTACTGAATCTTGCAAAGGGCAAAGCTCCTATAAAGAAAGTGCATTCTGTAGTTTGTGTACCTCTTTATTCACCTTTTTTTTCCAATTCCACGTGTCAATCATGTTCCCTGGTTGCTCTCGTGATGAACAATACATTCCTCCAACTGTTTTGGAACAGCCTTTAAAATATGTGTTTTAAAACGTTAGCTCTGTAAAATGAACTTTTGACCTCTGAAGATTTTATAAATACTGAAACAAAAGGGATGGATACGGCTTTATTTCAAATTTTCCGTAATCAGTTTCTTAGCACTCTGCAAGTCCTGTCCTGCTTTTGTTATGGATATTGAAGAAAGGTCAGCTTAAAACAGGATTTTAAAAAATGTTGGGAAATGAATGTATTTATACGCTAGAATTGGCTGTGAAAAAGGTAAAGAGAGAAGAAAAATAATCTCTCACATTTTTGATCCTGGCAAGAGCTTACTGCAGGGGCTTTACACTGTCATTTCACTGCTACTTCATAGCCAAACATCCTATCCCCAAAGCCCTGTCTCTTTTCAAACAGCTGCAATCTTGTATAGCATGTTACAGCAGGAGAAGGTGAGACTAGTTTTCTTCCAATATTGGCTGTATGTAAACCAGCACACACACGTGGCAACTACCCACCCTTTACATCATGTTGTTCAGAAGACGTTGGTGTTAATAAATTGTTCTGTTTAATATTTCCTTTTTTTTAAAAAAAAACCATTTTTGTTTAACTAAGTCTTTAACAACAAAAAATTATAGCTCTTCAGAAACTGAAGAGAATGAATTTCTGTTTAGATAACAGTAAGAAAAGAAACATGTTAAGTTATGAAGTACTTGGCAATTTTATACAGTTTATTCTTTTTTTAGCAACTGTGCGGTTACTATAGCAATTAATAATTCCAAATAGGTATTCCCCTGATTCCACATCCTGTTCATAAAAATACTAGATGCTGAAAGAATATGTTCTTTAGCAACAGATTGAATTACTTGACTATCATTCTGCTATATGTACCCTTAAAGTATTAGCTTAGCATTTTAGTATTTGATCTGGTGTGATATTTTCAATAGACTTAGGCAACATTGCATCTCTCTAAAACAGTCTTGCTTTGCAGCAAGTCATTTGGAGTTCACATAAGTGTTTTGTTGATTGTAGGTATCCTGCCCTGTATGCTTTAGACAGGGCAAAAAAGAGCAGTGGTTTTGTTTCTCAAATGCACAATATAGAGTTGTATATTGAATTAGTTGACAGACTGTGTATAGGAAACTGTAATCAATATAATAATGGCAATAAAAAAAGTTATTGTGATTAATATTTGTAGACAGAATATCTTGAATACAGCCGAGGATATAGCATTGCAAAGACCAGGCATCTGAGAAATAGTCTGCGCTTGATTCAAATCCAGAATGTGAAACCTCACGGAATGTGATCCTCAGGCTTGATTCAAATCCAGAATGTGATCCTCAGGGCAAAATTCTTCACAGTGGTGCTGGGAGTTTATCTGGATGCGGCCTTCAGGCAACTGCTACTTTTTAGATTGTTTTTCTGAGTAGTCTTTCAGTGGCAAACTTGTTTACAAAGCGCCCAATTCAGAGGCAGATGTACAGATTCTGTTTAACTAAAACAGAGTCACATCTCTACAGTCTTTTTGGAAAACTTTTCAATTTCTAACCTTGGAAGCTCAGACTGATTCCGGAAACCCTCCTGTACCTTTACATCTCATAAAAAAGCTGTCTAGTACCAACTCTTTTCTACTGAATGACTAAAAGCACTGAGCTCTCGTAGGAGATCTATACTTGGCAGAGATGCAATAAACTGACTCGGCCAAACCTTGGTAATGGCATCTTATCGTACTTTTGAAAATTTTTGATGCAGAGTAGATGATGGAACTTGCAGGACTGTTGAGATTAATTTTGTTTGAATGGCATTCAGCTTCTTTACACAAGAGAAGGTCAAGGTAACCTAGCTGCACTGGCAATAACTTCTGTCTGATTCTTCCCAGCTCAAACTTATATGAGAGCAACTATTACATTTTACTTTACTGAGACTTACTTAATGTTGAATGACAGGATTATTTTCTTCACCAAGATAAAACAGAACATAATTTGCTAAGTTATAGATGGTCTATGATGTCAGCAGTTCCCTCATTGTCTACCTATGGTGTTGTCCTTGGCCACTTGCCAGTTGCCCACCCAGCTGCACTCCTCCCCCTCCCCCTCCTCAACAGAATGGGAGGACAAAATAAGATGGAAAAGCATGTGCGTCAAGATAAAGACAGGGAGATTGCTGACCAGTTGCCATCGTGGACAAAACAGACTCAACTGCAGGAACTGCCCAATATTCAGGGATACTTAGATTTACTTTTTTTCCTGAATTTTATGGTGTGTATATATACGTATATTTCATGAGTACTGAGTAAATAATACCCTTAAAGATTTAAAAGTCCATACAGTAGATGGCAGTTGGGGATAAAGATTGTATTTTTCTTGATATCTATGCCAAAAATTCTTGCCTAAGTAGGATCTTCTGTGTATGTTTTTGGCTCTGACTACACATGCACAGAGTACAGGATTTAGTAACTGAACAGACAATAAAAATATGAAGGCATGATTGGATATTCTTAAACAGAACTTCAAGCCATCTTCATGCTCACCTTCTGCTGTCCTGCCAATAATACTTTATAATATAATTTCCAATCCTGGAAAATGTCCTGCATCTCAAGACCCTACTGCCTTGATCCGTAGATTCTAGCCTCTTCTTGTCCTAGATATGGAGGAATGTAACAAAATCATCTGGAAATGGTCAAAAAAATAACAGAAGGTGCACAACTGATTCATCCCCCCCCCCCCCCCCGCCATTCCCATCTACCTTCAAAAGCCATTGTCAGCTCTCGCCTCTTCACTTCCCTCACATGCTTTGGAGTATTCCTACCTTGAGCTTGTTTCCGCTTCTAGGACCTGCATAGGCTGGATCCTGTGTACGTTTACATTGGATATACATAAAAATATTCTATTTCCTCTACCTACATTTCTACTAGCTACTTTTTTCCTAAAACAAAATATCTCTGCATGGATTAACCTTCCTTGAGTGGTCTGTGAACGAAATGTGGATTTTGCCTTAATTTGCTGTCTTACTGGTCACATCTCCCAGCCTTGCTGACATGTGAAGGTCAGTTTTCTCCTTATTCTGTTACAGAATTGTACTAGTTTGGAGTCACTCCTAGAAGATCCTGGATGCACATTGTGTTTTTGTGATTTTCAACCTGCTTTACAGAATCCTAAATAGCTGTACCATGTATAATACCATTTTAGTGTACGACTAATTTAAAGTGGAAGCTCAGGCTGAGCAAGAAGAATATCCTCTGAAAAGCAGGATGATCTTTCTTCCTGCCAGCTCTGCAATGCCTTACCACTGTCGTCCAGCTATGATTCTTCGGAGGGAACGCTGGGATCCTAGGTACAGTACTGTAACTTCAGTACCAGTTTCTGTAACCTATTTTCCATTCTTCAGCATTGGATCACTGTAAAATTACCTCTATGCTTGCAAAGGTGATAATTATTCCCCACCCCCTCAACCCCCCCACATCTCCATATTTGGTCCTCCTTGCTGTTTCGTTTGAAGACCGGAGCTTAACCCTTGAAGTCGTCAGCCATACCCTACCCTTTGTTTCTTTTTTTCTGTCATCTCTTTCCCCCTTCCTCATGCAATCAGTGGTACAAGGATGAGCATATACTTCCTTTTTCTGAATGATATATTTTCATTTTTTAGTGGTCTGCTCTTATCTTCCAATAATTCACAAAACTTCTTTTGTCAGTGCAGTGTTCTTCTTTCTTGATTGTCAAGTAGAAACAAAATACAAGGTCCTTAGCTTTTTAAAATCATACTTCTAACCACCTGTTTCTTGCCTTTTTCTTAATTATCTGCTTCTAAAGATGCAACTTTGTCTTCTTGTCCTTCTATAAGCAAATTAAACTCTGCTACTAACTCTACTCTACTAACTAAATTACTTTTCCTTAAACTCTTGCTGCAAACCATTAAAACGTGGCTTTCACTTAACAGATGGCAGTGTATTCCCTTTACAAAAGCCACACCTGTTTATCTGCATTATGGAGGACCTAATTTATTTTTCTTGATCATTCTGCTATCTCTGACAGAATAATTCTTTCTCCTGTGCAGATCTTTAACTTTTTCTCTTCCTCATGTGTTGATTTAATGTTAGAGCTTTGGCAGCCTCCTCCTCTTTATGCTAAAAAAACTGTATTTAGACTGTTCTGTTTTCTCTTGAACTTCTAGCTTCCACATCTACCTGTTGTGATGGCTCTGTTAATGGTGAAATAATTTTCTGTCCTGTCTTTGTTTCTCTAAATATAAAATTCAATTATTTGTTTTGGGAAAGAAACATTCTATATAACGATGTGAATGCTGGCCACATAGCATCTGTAACTTGAAAATAATAATAATTATGCACTATGATTACTTATTCATCAATTAATTTATCCGTTAGCTCCACTAATGACGCATTAGAGAATAATTTTTGTATGTGCATCTGTCTTAGAAATGGTATTCTAAAACATAAGCTGATGTTATCATATTTAGTAAGCCAAAGATAAGTTTAAATTATTTTTTATATTATTACGTTTGTTCATATAGTTCAAGGTACTTGAAAGGCCTGTTAAGCTAGGAACTAATCTCCTGTTTGTCACACAACAAATATTCTAAGAGCCCTGACAGAGTTAAACCAAAGATGTATCTGTTCCAGTATATCTAGCTTGACTTACATTTTTAGCTGACCCTTCTTCATGTCTCTCTCTTTCACAAACATGGCATTATTTTTACACCATGTTCACATGTAACAGTTCAAAATATCAGTATGGTGCCATCATACTATAACCCCAAAACATCCAAACCAGATGCTTCTGGATTTTTAAATTTCATACAAACTTCTTTTGTCTGAAGAAGCTTTAGTAAAAAGCAAAGTTTTACTGTCGTTTTTTAAAACATCACTACTGTAGTTGAAGCTTCAAGCATTTGTCTTCCTAAAGACCTATTTATATTAATCCTTTAAATATATAAGAATATTTCAATTTTGTTTTGAGTGTCTGTTGCTAATATCAGATTCAAAAACCACTTTATGCATCTGTGTCAGTTCTACAGAGATAGCTTCATTATCATTACAATACTAGCTGTCGACAGTACACTGTATGAGACCATCTTTATGTTGGCAAATTACTCCAGTCTTTTCACATAACTGGATGACAAATCCCAAATTATGGAGGTTTGATTTTATAATTTGTCCTTCTTTAGGCATGTTATTGCCTACATGCGCTGTGGGGAAGAATCCTGCATTGGCAGGGAGATGGAGCATTGACTTAATATAGGTTTTTAACTCCTGCATACATGTTGAGTTGCTAGACAAGTGGGAAGAGGTTGTTGGTAGGAGAGGAAGTCCAATCCTGGGACCAAAGTTACATATGACTTAAAATTAAGTAGTATTACTGCAGTAGTAGTTTTCTGTATTTTCTTCATATGTTGTACGTTATTTTTCAAAATGTGTGGGGCTTGGGAAGAGGATGTTTTTATGTAGGTATGATGGTTTTTCTTTTCCTGTCTACTACCAGCCTTTAAAGCCCATGCAATCAATAAGGGGCAATGGAAATTCTATAACTGTCATTAACTGGAGTGTTTATTAATTCTCAATTAGAGTGCTAATCAGTCTTACCTGTGTGAACTCATTGAAAGGAATGGGGTGATCCAGGTGTCATCGGAGGTGTATGACTAATGTGAGATCACAAACATTTCTTTGAGGGACTAATTTGGCAAGTATAGGCAATCCTGTGCAAGATTTAACCCATATTAACTTTAAGACCCAAGTGTGAGTTGATAGTTAAGGCTATGGATATTGCTGTAGTCATTTGGGTACAATTAGCTTGGTATTTTAGAGTCACTATTCCATATGGGAACTTTTTTTTAAAGATGCAAGATGCTTTGTGCTTGTAAGAACAAGCTGGTGCACTTTCCAAGATCACATTGGAGAACACTATTTTTCTTTGCATCTCTAAAAGAATGGAGAGGAAAATTGGTAGTTTTCAATAGATCAGCAAAGTTTGCATATAAGAAAGTTGTTAGAGAATCAGGGCAACACACTTGACCTCACAAGGACCGCTGCACCCATTTTTTTTTTTTTTTTTATTGTGAGGAGATCTGTTTTTATTGTACAATATTACTTTGGTTGCTGTTGCATGTTGATGGGCGGCAGCTATTCCATTTTTACCACTATCAGTGGAGAAAACCTTTTTGTATGATTTAAACATACACAGATATTAGTCTTTGAAACAATCAGAAGAAAGTAATAACTTTAATTGTATTTCATGCTAAGGAACTATAATTTCTGTAGGTAGGGAAAAAAAAAATCCTTTTACCACTGATCACAAAAAAAAAGAGAGAACTTTTTTAAGAAAGAATTTTGCTTTATCAAATGCTTAATGTAAGCATTAAGGTCTGAATTAAGAGATTTAAAATGCTATTGTATTCCATCTTAGATTGTACTTACGTTCAGCTTGCATCATGTTTATGCCTCTGTTTTGTTGACATTAAAAACAGTTAATGCGTACTCTGTAGCTTCAGAAGTCAAGTCACAGGCAAGGTTCTCAGCTGGCAAATATCACTTGTTGCACTTAAACACTGGAGTTAAGTCAAATCATACCATAGTGGGATGTCCTTTGGTTGGAAACAAACCAAAACCATCCCAAACCACAGAAGTAACCAGGAAACATTCTCTAGAAATTGCACCTCTTTCCTAACGGAACTCCACATAATGCTGTGGAGTTCAAACTTCAAAATTCAATTTTTCTCTTCCCCTTACCAAACATTAGAATTGTATCATAGGAATGCTTTTTTTTTTTTTTTTTAAAACGTAGTTTAGGATGGTGAAAAAACAAAGAGAGCTGTTAATCCGTATTCTTATAAGTCAAATAAGGCATTTAAAAGATGAACTTGAAAGGCAAATTGTGCCTTCTAATCCCAGTCAGGTTCTGTGCTTCTTGTGTACATGATAACACTGTGAAGCTGACAATGGGATCAGTAGAGGCAGGGTATAACTGATGCGGTAGACAGTAATAGAAGAACAGTGTTGATGTTGTACATCACTAAGTATTCCAACATTGTACTGGTTCCTGTTCTTTTTGCTCTCTCTTTTTTTCCTTTGTTTATTTGTTCCATATCTTAAATGTTCTTCTCTGCCTTCCTTTTCCTTAAACTTTCTGCCTCAAATCCATGTTACCTTATTTTTATTCTGGAATCATTGGAAAGCAAGTAGCTGGAGTAAATCTTTACAGTTTCACCAAATGCTTTGCTTATAAAATAGCTGCTCCCCTCTTTTATACGGCTTCAACAGATACGCAAAATTTGAACTTCTGTAACTCAACTAATAGACAAACTGATTTGTTTAGCCCCATCTGTGTGAAAATACAAATTCACACCCAAAAAAAAATAAAATAGCTTGGCATCTTGGCTGAATGCTACAGAGTCACTCACAATCCATTTAATCTGGATATTCATTTGCCCCTGGATGGTAGCTTCTTTTTATCCTTAGGCTCTCACTATTTTACTTTCAGACTTTGACTAGACTTGTTTTTCTGTATATAGAGTGTTCAGCTGTTCCTCTCTAAATTAGCTATATCTGATACTAGCTCCATGAGTTTACTTCATTATAGTTTATAATTTGATCCAAAGTCACCTGCTGAAAAGAACAGACCAAATTTGCGTGACAATATATGCATGCATCCAGTCGCTCACTCTTCAGTGAATGACAATAAAAATGCACGTCCTTGTTGCTCTGATAAAAAGGGTGATGTGCTATAAGAGATTATTTTTTTTTAATCAGTTAATATGAATCTGATGCTTTTGCTTGCTAGTGTTTTGTTGCTATTCTCTCCTCTATAAGCATGTTTATCGAGGTCTACCGAAAGCCCAGAAGCCCATAGGTCAGAGAACAGCATTTTGATGGATTATGGGATTGTAACTGTCCCTGCCAGCTGACAGCTTTTATTGGCTGGGAGGATGAGCCTGTAAACCTTTATATAATTATTGTATTAAAGCCACTGTGCCTCTGTGTTGCTGGCGCTTGTTCAGGGATCAATGTGAAGATAATTTCAAAAATGAATAGTAAGTATTGATCGTCCCTTGGTGGAGCCTTATCAGTGGCTGAAGCAGACTACTGTAGATTATAACTTCAATGTCATTTATGATGATATGATACGTATTGCAGAGTAGCAATTTAAACAAAGGGCTGATTTAATTCACAATGGATTTTTGTAGCGTGATGGGTAATAAATCACAATCTGTGTAATTTTTAGAAATGAACACATGTTGGCAGTAGTTCAGGGCAGTTCCTGGGAGATCTGAAAATGACCAGGGAGGGCAAATATCAGCAGCGAACCCCTTCTGAATGATTGGCCCTTACTTGGTTCTGACATTCAGATGACCTTGGGGCCTCTGCTGGCAGCTGCTGGTTAATTTTCTTCACTGAGGACACAGTTTAACTTTCTATCTCTCTGCCAATTACCTGACATTTTCAACTTATCACCTTCTATTTTTTAAATTATTGGAGGCACATCCACATTTTGACACTTTTTTAGGCAAGTATTCGTTTTTTGCCTGCTGCTGAGACATCTCTCTGCCAAGCCGCTGTAATATCCCTTTTACTCAAGAAATTAATAGCTCACCCAACTGAGGTGAAGAAGCACAGACATTATATGGAAGATTACAAAGCTTCCTTTCAGTTTAGCAAGAAAAAGTGTGTGTATGTATACAAAAAGCAAATGATACCTGAAAAATCCCTCAACCCAAGGTCATTATCTAAGCATGTATATAGCAGCTGACAGGAAGTACTTTAAGTGTACAACATATTTTAACTCTTTTTCTTGCCAGAATTTCTTTTTTTTTTTTTTCCTCAGTCTTCAGGAAATATTTCTTTTGAAGTAATGTGAAGAGATTGATTTCAACTGTGCAAAAAACAGGTTACCATGAAGCTCTCAGGTTGCACTGACTCATACTCTATAGATAAGAGTTTGTTAAGTGTTTTATGCAGGACTTCATAGTCTTGCAAATGACTCTAATCATGATGTGTCCCTAATAAGATATGAAATCCTAAAGCAAGGTAGGTTTGTTTATTTTGTCTGAGCTTCATGGCTTTTGTTTTAATTCAGAATGCAATGTTGCTTGTATATTTCTGGTGAATTAAATATTATATATATTTTTAATAACTTCATAATTTCATGTCTGCTAAAGTCCTGAAAAAAGGCATTTATAAGCTTAAGAGAAAATAAATGATAAGCTTATGGGGATCAGTCATAATATAACAAAATACTCAGAACTAATAAAAAATAATCATTAAATGTTAACTTCTTCAAAAATTTAGAAAATTTGAAGAATAGTACAAGGACATGATACATGTTGAGCACTGAGTTTTGGACATGATGGGAAGAATGAGGGACTGAAATGCCATCATGGAACCTTGTTTGGGAGAGCATTAAAGCATGTATATTATGCATGTAAATAAGTTCCATTAGTGTATGTCAGCAACTCAGCCATGAGAATCTGCTTAAGTGCTTTCCTGGAAAAACATATTAAATCCATGTCATAGTGATGCAATTTAGAATCAGATCTGGTCTGTACTACATTGTTTTGCAGAATTACTATAAATATGTGTGACCAAATGGTGTTTGGGTGTGTTTGGCATACCCCAGTCTCTGGTTATCAGCGTTAGAAATGTTTGCTCGGCTTGGTTTTGGCACATAGAATTTCAACCTTAACATCATAGAGGGCCCAGCCTGCCTCGTGCCAGACAAAGTACTACAACATTTCATTACCAGAGCAATTTATGCATGACTATGGAGAACCCATGGTAAAGAAGCTACTATTTCCTATAGAAACTGGGAGTAATATTTTCTATTTCTTCACAAAAGCATCTCTGAAGATGACTTTTACTACCTAGAGCAGGAGAGGGTACAAGTTTGGAGCCTTTAAAGAATGACTGCTCTTCTGAAAGAGTCTTCTCTACAGCAAAGTGAATAGTTACACTTCTCCTTTAAGTGACATATTAAGTTGATCACTCAGATAAGAAAAATCGTAGGAACTTAAAAATCTGTGTAGAAACAGGAGAGCAGCTGTTACAGCCAGAGACATCGTATGAGTGCCCAAGCATAATATATTTGGACAAAGGCAGTTTGGTCTACACACAACTTCCAAAGTGGGGCAGAGGAGGAAACTTACAGTAGTTTCCAAGTCTTTAAAGCGGCCTCTACAGTAGTTGGTGCAAAAAGAAGTCGATCTGTACATAGAAGGAAACAACTGTCACTGAAGACCCAATATTCATAGTTATTTTGATGAGTTAATTTTGGATTAGTTCTAATCTTGTCAAGTGGACTGAATTCACAGTAGCAGCTAGAGAGCACCAAGTTTGGTTTACTTGAGTTGCATCCAGTCGTGTTTTTTTTAACGACAATGCAAACCAAAGCACAATAACTGAAGGCAGTCAAGAGGTTAACTTCAAAAGTGCACTGCCAAACTAAAACATTAATGTAGATATACCCAATGTCCTCCTAATGTGTAGCCATCCCTCATCACATTCCAACACTCTCTTGAGCTATGCCCATAACAGAATGCAGAACGTAGGATTTCTGCTCCTTGAGAATAAATGTGACTTTCTTGTCAAATCAAAGAAGTTGCTTTAACTCTTTCTGTATTTGATTGTAGTTCCTTTAGTGTAGCCCTGAAATTTGCAGATTTTTTCTTTCTTTTAAACCAGTCTCCTCACTTGAACCTTCACTGGTGTCCTCATTTTTCACTCAAATGGGCTGCATTTGAGAAAGGAGGTTCCTTAGTGGCCTAATGTGAGACATTAGAGATTGAGAAGAGTCTGTCTATTGAGGCAAAATAGCATTACCCTTCTTCAGGCCTCCCTTGCTGTCCATGACACTTGCTTTGAGCACATCCACACTGGGTGCTGTGACATTGCTGCTGTCTCTGAGTAACTGGGCACTGCAAAGTTCTGAGTGGTTGAGGAGAGGACCTGTATTAACAATTCAAGTGCTAAGCACAAAATGTATTGTAAACATAGAAGTATTAAAATATAAATATAAAATATATAGACTACAATGCTATATAATAACAGGTAAATGCGTTACATTTTAGACATCATATTAAATATGGTGGTTGAAATATTCTTTTTCAGAAGGACAGATTTGATTAAATTTAGGCATTGTATTAGAATAGATGGACTTGTCATCAATTTTTTTCATGAGAATTTTTAAAAAATAGATTGGAGGTTTTTTCAAATTTTTCTTCTCTTCATAAATAAGAAAAAACTCAATTTTTTTTTTTCCTTAAGATCTCACAACTTTAAGATCATGTCCTTTTAATTTTAAAAAGGCTTATTCAGGACAGCTGATCATTTGCTTTGATGGTAAATAGGAAATGAATTATCTCACTGAATCTAGCTCTTTTTCACTTTTCTTATTATTAAGGGTTGTTTGGTAGATGATTTATGTGAATATACAGATTCATGAAGATTCTTTGATTATTCAGTCTTTATTCCAGGATAAATGTATTTGGACTAGCAACCTGGGTTGAACTGTGCTGCCTTTGTCCTAGTCAGGGCGAGTGAGGATTGTAATTACTATGCTTATTGGTATTTGAAATTAAGAAAAAAAAAGTGTTTGCCACAGATCAGCATTACTCTCCAAAATTCAGAAAGACAGCCTATATTGCTTTTATGAGGAGTGTGCAGTGTGAATGGGGACTTTTTATTTACTTTTGCATTTTCTAGAAGAGGGAGAAGAGAAGGAAATTTTAAATGTATAATAACATTATCATGTTAAAACATTAACAGATAGAACCTGCATTAAAAAAACCCCAAAACAACAAAAAAACCCCACCAAAAAAACCAACAAAAAAACCCTAAACAAAGCACAACAAAACAATTTGAAACAATAAATGAAAACTAGTTAATTTTGCCTTCAGTTGAATCTTTATACAGTCACAGAAGAATTTACCTTGGATGGGACCTTCAGAGGCCACCCAGTCCTGAGCCCTCCTGCTCAGAGCAGGTCCGGTTGCAGCAGGTTGCTCAGGGCCATGTCCAGGCCAGTTCTGAACACTTCTGAGGACAGAGGTGTTAAATCTTCTCTGGGTACCTGTGCCAGTGTCAGCCAACCTCATGAGAAAAACTGTCCATGCTCAGAGTTTTGCCTGTTGTCTCTTGTCCTGTCATCCCACACTTCTGAGAAAAGTCTGACTCCATCTTCTCTGCACTCTCTCATTTGAGGATAATCGACAGCAATATGATCTCCCTGACCCTTCTCTTCTCCACAAGCCTGTATCTGTCAGCTTCTCACCTACATCCTGTGGTCCAGCCTCCTGCCTGCATTTGTGGCCCTCCGCTGGGCTCACTCCAGTATGACAGTGCCTTTCATAAATTGGGGAAACCAGTCTGGACATGGCATCCCTGAAGTGGTCTCACAATAGAGAATTATTCTTAGGGAATAGGGAATATTAATCTTTTCTTCATCAAGTTAATGTATCTATAGTAAAGCGATGTTATTCTGAACAGCCAAAATGATTGACATGGTTGCCTCATGTCTGTCCTATTCCTCTCTGGATTATCCTGAGAATCAAAGCATATTGGCCAGCTAAATTGCCTTTACTTCTCCTCTATTGTCAGAGCAATGCTAAAAAGCAGAGACAAATGAGAAACATGAATCCAGGTTTCTTCATTCAGCCTGCCCTTCACGTACCCACAGCATCTTGCTGTTCTGTTTTCCTTTGCTATCTCTTTTCTCTATAGAATTGGTTTTTTTCTCTGCAAAGACCCCTACCCCATTTTCATTTTGGCTAGCTGATGTCCAAAAAGGTGAAATTTTCTTACAGAAGTAATGGGTAAAATGGTTGGCAATTTGAAAATGCTTGGTATCCATGAATCTTGAAAAGTCTGTATTGTTTAGTGATTCTGGTCCTCTGAAGAAAAAGTGACTGCTGTATTTCTTAAAAGATCCATCTTCAGTTTTAACTTAAACTCATCAATTTACTTGTAAAATTCGAGATAATTTGTTCTGAAATTTAAGTGTGCATCATTTCAGATAGAAATTTCTTATATAAAAATTAGTTTGAATCTCTATTTCAAATGCAACACCCAAGTTAGCTGTAACTATGTAATGGAGAGTGGTGCTTCTTATAGAATGCTTTTTAAACATTTATGCTAAATGCCTGTTGACCTTTAACTACAGCATTGTGAATTCACCATGCAAGTTATTACATAAGTTAATGAGGCCTTAAATTGGGAGATTTTAGAAGATTCTACTGTTTTCGATAATACAGTAGGAAGCTGTTAAACGTGTAATTCTCCTTTACAGTGAATGATTTTTTTTTTTTTTTAAAATTGGGCTTTTAGACAACTAACGTAGCTACCTAAGATGGCTCTGCTAGTTTGAGAATACTATCCTTTATGAGCTAATATTGACTTTATCCGCTGTAAAGATCAAATTTGTAAAGTATTATCTTTTATAATTTTTATAAAACTCCAACAAAAACAGTATTAAATAATTATAAAGTATTTGGATGAATACTTTAGTTCCTTGCTTTTGTAGGCCTTTTTGGTTAAGTATTCGGGTTTTTTGATTGGGCAAAATGGGAATATGGAAGTTGGTTTTAGATATTCTAACAACAGGATAAGCTGGAAAGACAACAGACTTCTACCACTTTGTCCTTCGTGCAGTCTCTATAGGCTTAGGCAAACTCATAAATGGTTTCTGTTTTGATTTGATCCTGTTTGAAAGGAGGCAGTGCTTAGTTATTCTAGTTAGTCTTGCTGGTCAAGGGCAGGGCTGTGTGGGTATTGGATAAGTCAAATTGACCTGGTGTGCAGATTCTTGTGTAGTAGGAAGAAAAAGTGCAAGGTAACTCATATCTTTTTTTGAAAATGGCAAGTGGTAGGGAATTCATATTTGCATAGACAGCATATGAATGTACTATATAATTTTTCATACTGTCTTTCTGTGAGCAGCAGCTATTTGCTCATGTTAGTCCTTCAAATTAACTGAATTAACTTCTAGATAGTGCCTCTAGCAAGATAATGCTCTCATCAAATTCAAGACATTTGAATAGAGTAACTCTGCAATGCTCTCTTCAGTTTTCTTTCTTTCACACCTGTCTTTTTTTTGGAGAAATGAGACCTTAGCGTCATTATCCAGGGAGACGAGCTGTGCATTACAAACAAACAGCGGTGCAAGCTTGAAAGTGTAAAAGGAGTTGTTTGCAACAGTTTAAATCTTGACTGAAAATCTTACTGCACTTCTTAGAACAATATATCCTGCTGCCAGAGCATGAATAAACTAATTGTAGTTTAAGTACTGTGCTTTATAAAGAATTAGCCTTCTTTGTATAAATGGAGCTGTGATTTATTAATAATCTCAGTCATTATTTGCTGTGGAATAAGTTTAGTACCGCACTCGTAAGTCACCATCTCTATTGATATCAACAGTGAAATTACAATGTAATCAGTTTAGGACGTGGAGCTTATGTGACTAAAACAAGTGTACTTAAAATAATCAGTCAGGGATCAGTTCATAAAGCAATATAAGGTGCCCTTCTCTGCAATGTGCTTTCTCACTTGCAGAATTGGTCCAGCTGAAGAGGAACCACAGATCATTTTTATATGTAGTTCTGTGATAGCTCTCCTGAAACACTGAATTAAGCAGGATAGGGAGTAATATTTATTTCTCCCTAATCTCATTACCTATAGAATGTGATGCACAGGTATTTCAGAAGATACAAACTAGTTTGCCCAGTCATATCCTCATATCCTCAAACTTCCCACCATTGAACACTGAATTAAGCAGGATAGGGAGTAATATTTATTTCTCCCTAATCTCATTACCTATAGAATGTGATGCACAGGTATTTCAGAAGATACAAACTAGTTTGCCCAGTCATATCCTCAAACTTCCTACCATTGAATGTGTATTGGTTATCTGCATTTATACTCTGCCATAGAAGTGCCAGCCTAACGAATAAGGGGTAGTGAGGGCAACCAAATTTCCTAATTTCAGGAAATGCATTGCCAGATTTACATGTGAAAAATGTGGCAGTAACCACTGTCACATCTGTTCGGTCCCAAGAGCCAACCATCTAACCCTGCTCTTCTGTAGACTGAGATCTTATACCTATTCCCTACTTTCTTTCACTGTCATAATTTTCACCTCCTATGCATGTCGTCTTCTGACGACCACTTCTCAATGATCAAGAAATGGTCATGATTTCCCTTAAAGTCCATTCTAAATACAGAAGGAGAGCTATAGTTATTCCTTTTGCTGAACTGTATAGTAGAGATTTCTGATGCAAATGTCAGTCCTGTGTTTAATCCTGATGGTGACTACAGAAATATGAAAAGATTTAATGTTGAAAATGCATCTGGCATTTTTTTAGCTTTATGGTCCTTTATGCCTGCGATCTTGAGTTCTACTTGCAGTTCTTCTACACTGATACTGCTTGATAATTTTTTTGTATATTCTATCCACTCTATTTTAATGTAATTCTGTTAACCGAGGGTAGAAAAATTCCCATTGCTCAAAATTCAAGGAGAATAGAGTTTTCCTAGAAAAGAGGCCTAAATTGTTTTCGGCTGTTCTTGGAAGAATACACTTAAGTGCACTCTGGAAATCTGCCCAGTAAAGCAAAAGAACTGATGTCATGGGCTTCCACCTCAGCCAAAACCCAGTACCCATAGCTTTCCACTGCTACGGAAACTGGATCACAGCTCAGGTCTGGGAGTTAGCAGCCTCTGCTCCCTGGAGAGACGGCAGATCATTGCATTGCTCCATAATTTGCCTTCTCTGCTCTGCTGATGGCTGCACCAAAAAGAGTGGAGTAGCCAACATCTAAGAGGAGCTCCTGGGCAATTTCTAAGTGCCTATCTTTGCAAGCACTTCTCCACTGCTCTTTGACAACAGGGATCCTTCTTCTCTAATCTGGAGTAACTATAGGCTTGCTCCCACACAACACAGTTGTCCCTTGCTACTCTTTCCTTCCTTCCTAGAAGGTTTTTCGGACAGGTCAGTTGGTTGGTAGGTTTCAATGAGGCCAAAAAACCACCCATACCAGCATGAGGGAAGTGGATGCACCAGGACTCACTTTGTTCATGACAAAATTTTCACCTTTTCTGTCCTGTGTTTAATACACCAGAGGTACAAATCAGATTAGAAAGGGATGGGTAGTTGGTCGGCTGCTCAGTAAGCTTTGCTCAGAGTGCTCATGACTACCGTTATACAACAATGAACACGAACAGCGTAAATCTTGAGAGCAGCAGCTGCTTTTCTATATTTTTCCAGTAAAGTTTATCTTCAAAGCACAGCAGCCAAGCAATGACAGCAAAGGAGAGACGGGATCTGAAACCGTTTGCATTTGTGAGAAAAAGAGGTTATGTTATTTTCTGACAGGAGGTTAATGGAGAAATCTGTTCACAAGTTGCTACCGAGTGTTTGGTAACAAACAATGATATGTGCATGTATATGCAAATATTATGTAACCACTGGTGTCAAAAATCATCATACAGGGGACAAAAGCAATTTTTAAAGCATTGTTGACAGAGCATAAAGTGCCTTGTTTTGAAAGATACTAAATCTGTTAGTTTGGAGACGCAGACACGGAAGGTGGAAAGAAGATTTGCTGTCTGTGCTCACTGGTAGCAAGGATCAGGGAGGGGGAAAAATGCATTAAGGAGAAAGAAGGAAATAGTTCAAAGAAAAATATGTAGAAAAAGTGGCCTTGGGGGGGGGAAAAAGTATTCAGCCAATAACAGAAAACACAAACTGAAATGTAAAAAAGGATGGAAATGAGGATCGTGAAAGAAAATTATGGACTAAAGGAATAAAAAAGAACAGAGAAGTCAAATACTTCTCCCTAATACTTATTTGATGTACATGGAAGAATTTTAAGAGAAGGAAGACAATACAAGCAATGAGCAAATATATAAGATTTTAAATTATGAAGTATGTCACATTTGCAAGCTTCTGTTCTAAATGTAAATTTGAGCTTTGCTGATATTACAAATGTCGTCTCTCATTGGGCTTCAAAGAAATCAAGGAAGGGTCTTGTGTGATATGTTGGCTGGTCAGCGTCAGATTCTTTCTTGTACTTGTGCTTTCAGTTGTGAATAGACCTTGCCTAAATTTAGTTCAAACATTAACACAAGGCCAGTGTAGTTCATCTGCTGGACAGTGAATTTGTCATAAGTTGTTTTAGCAGAATTCAGGTATTAGACAGTACCTCCAAGTCAAAAGCATCCAGAAAGGCATCATAATTTTACATTTGGGACTAAACTTTTTACTATTTCTTTCAGATGACTCACGACTGGAAAAAAAAAGTACTCTTAAGTATGGAGGAAAATAAGGAATTTCATTGTGCTAGCTATTGCAAGAAGTCACTAACAGTTCTGTTCAGTAATGATTTTGTTTGGTAATGATTTAGTAATGATTCTATGATTTTGTGATACCTTTCATACCAATAAAAGACTGTACAAGGTGTACGATGTGATCCCTTTTGCATATGTTGCCCTTTCCAGTTATTTTAGCTGATTGCTTGTTTTGCTTTTTGAAGTGAAAAGCCTTAGTCCTTTTGTTACATTTCTTCAGGATAGGAATAGAGATAATTTCAATGATAGTATTTTTTTATTCTCAAGATAATGTGAATGAATGTTTATGGCAGTCTATAGAGAATCATTTTTCCATGCTTTGTTCCTTCTTTAGCCTTCAAATGCAGTATTTATCAGTCTGGCAAGCAAAACTATGTGCATGCCATATCATTACTAGCTCAGGGGGAATCATTCGAACCAATGTAATTTACTCAATATTGGTCAGTTTGACTC
This sequence comes from Cariama cristata, assembly GCF_000690535.1. Taxonomy (NCBI): domain Eukaryota; kingdom Metazoa; phylum Chordata; class Aves; order Cariamiformes; family Cariamidae; genus Cariama; species Cariama cristata. The sequence continues at coordinate 7,224 of NW_009628305.1, read as the reverse complement.
CTGACCCTGGTCCCCTGACAGTGTATCCTTGGCAACCCCTGATGTGTGTTAAGTCAGGATGTGCTTATTGGTCTCATCTGTGACAGCTTGCTAAAGGCTGCTTAACATAGCTTGGTCTTTTCAAAAGAAAATTAAAAATCCAATAATATACTGTATTCTGATCAGACTGGTATTTATACAAGCACAGAAACAGTAACTTTCAGTTTCAGTTCTGCAAATCTGATTTCCTGTTTTAAATGGAGAAAAGAGCTTTTGGAAGTAAGTTTTAGAGGAAAAAAAAAAAAAAGATGTTTTGGAACAATATTTGAAAGAAAAATAATGTGGAGATTATCCAAACATCAGTCATCTTTGTGAGAAATTTGGGAAGTTTTTATGTTCCATTGCTATTTACATATCTCAAAGGTGGAAGATGAGATTTGTTCTCCAGATAGAGACCATTGCAAAGCTGTTTAGAGTATATTAGTGTAAGTAGGAGGAGACCTTGCTCATTGTTCTAGAAAAAAGTCTCCTGGATTATTTTACTGGTTTTGTACTATTTGTAGCTGTGAAAAGGAGCAAATGTACAAGTTTAACCAAGAACCTCATGATTTTTCCTATCTGGTATAGAGTTGATGCAAAGCCAGCAAAACATGGGTGTTTAGTGTTTCTGGAAGAAGGGGACTTTGGCCATATGTCTCACTATTTTTTACTTCCCAGTGGCTGGCACGATCCAATTAATTAACTATGGCTAGTGAAGAAAAATTTAACTAAGCTGCATTAATCTTTGACCAGACCAATCCAGATTTGTAGTGATGGAAATGATACCAGGGGTTATGGTCCGTGTGATCTTGAACTGAGCATATTGCCACCGGGACAGAGGATCCATCTGCTAACTCAGTAGTCTGCCATGCGGCTGTGTACACCAGCATGGAGATCCTATAGAGGGATGTGGTTTAGGAATTGATCAGCAATAATAAAAAAATATAGAATTACAAACAAAAACGTTAAACCAAAAGGTGGGTTCTATGGCTTGTCAGAATAAACAGGTGGGAATTCATTTTACTTCTTTTTAATTTTGTTGGAAGTCTACCTCTTGAAAGCAACCTCTGCCAACAATTACATAATCTTTCAGAAATTTATTATAGATTCTTTCATTAAAAGGACATATAAACACATGCTTTTATTGTATGTAGTGTTTAGGTCCTGATTATACAGCCATTGTCATCATTTGGAAATCAAGGATTCCTTGGAAGATTGTTAAAAGGTTGGGAATCTGCTGCAAATTTTCTGTTATTAAGTATATTTCATGAGTTTTCAGAATACTTGAGTAAATTACATTATTAAGTCTTTGGTTTTATTTTATAATTTCATTCCAAATCAGGAAATGAGGAAATACTGGGGGTGTGTGTGTGTGTGTGTGTGTGTGGCAATTCTAAAGAGATGTAGCAAAGTGCTTCCAGGAAAGCGCTATTTAAACCAACACTCAGGAAAGCCGTTTGTAACTTTGGGGGCTTATTTTCACTGTTGTGCATTATGAGCAGAGGTTGCTGTTTGTTTCAAGTGCCCCTTGTCTCATTCAGTAAGCATCATCCAGTACTTCAGTGAGCTAATGGTTCTCTACGCTGTCTTCAGTGAGGTTGTGTAGCACTAACATATTCCTAGAATGCATTCTGGCTACTAACTGAAGCAATAATCCTGTGCAAATATTTGTATGAGTTTGTGTGTTAAAACTGGTCATGTTCAGGTAGAGGTGAATTTTATGCAGGTAGACCTGATTGAACTACAGCCTGTGAGGCTTGAGATCTGAGATATTGGGGTGGTTTCTTTTCGGTGTAATTTTTTTAGTTTTGTTTGTTTTGTTGTGAGGCGTATTTTTAAGAGTTTGTTTTCTTGTGGTGTGTTGGGTTTTGGTTGTTTTTTTTGTTGTTGTTTTGTTTTAAAAAGAGCTTTTATTTTTATGTTCACTTAAAGCTTCCTTTAAGCTTTCTCAGTCTCAATAGCTGTACTGTGAAATCTTGCATTTGCCTACAAGCTAAAATGTCAGTTAGAACATGTATCTTATTTTCAGGATAAAAGCACGCTTGTTAAAAAGAATTAACTTAGGTTCAAGTATGGCATAGGTACAATAGAGTAAAGAGTCCTATTGGCACAAAAATTTGAAGGACCAGAGTTCTATATGGGCCAAATATGTCTTTCAACAATACAAAGTAGTTGTGAGTTTGACGTACCTGGCCAGCAAAAGCAGATTTATGATTGCATTACAACTAAATGCCGAATCAGATCCAGCTCTCAATTTTGGGAACTGATACCAGCTGGGAGGCTGTGTTTACTTCAATGCTCCAGTGTCAAACCTATGGGCTGCTTTAGTTAGTGAACACTAATTTTGCTCTTCTCACAAGTGTTGGAACATCATGGTTTTGGCTCCTGGCAAGAAAATCTGTAGGTTCTATGTGTTAAAGACTTTCAGCAAATATTGGTTTGCAAGTTGTTTGAACTTGATATCTAAGATAATTTTGCTTAATAAGGCTTACCATATATATTCAGAGACATATACTTGTAATAAGTTTTTGAAATAATTTACTAGCTAAGATATTTAAATAGCAGTATAGTTCTAATAATGTAAGTTGTATAACAAAATATTATATAGCTTTTGAACACTAGTATGAAATCTTATTACTCTAACAGGCGTACACCAAGAAATGTAGTCTCTTAATAAGTTTTGATGCTTTATGTTTTAAGGCATCAGACAAAATATTATTTAGTAAACAATTTCCATATATAGGGAAAAAATACTTTTTTTTTACAATATCAATCCAAACGTTATATAAAATTGCTCAGATGCTTTTTTTAATATCAGTAGAGAAGAAAAAGGGCAGTAAGACACAAGAGATGTGTAGAGTTGGTATGCATAAGTCATGAGTGTATAATTACATGTGTGCATGTAAAAAATACAGAAACTAACAGGAATCAACAACAACTGTCCCAAGATTTTAATTTTCTGATGTAGATACAATTTTACTAATTGAAATACTGGGTAACTTTAGCATTACAAACTGTGTATGTTCTCTTGTAACCAGTCTTATTTTACATGTGGAGTTTTTTTCTTTCCTAATACAGCATAAGCCGTCATGGCTTCTTAGAAATTGCCGCTTTATTTATGTATAAGCATATGGTTAATGATGTTAGCAGGCTGGTGTTTGTTTACTAACCACAACTATAAGTGTTGCATGACGTAAAACAGCTAAGGTGAATCTAGTCCTAGTAAAATGAGTTTAAACTGCTGCTTCTTATATCTCAGAAAAAACAGTATATACACTGAAATTCTAGCTGAAACAAGTTTTTACTGAAGTCCATGAAAAAATCCAATTTGCTGTGTATCTGCCTCATTGACCTTAGCAGAATCAGGACCTCATTCAGGGACCCTTAGGCTTGCTCCTTGGACTGCTTGTCAAATGTCTTAAAATCTGAGGTAGATGTAAATATGCCATATGTCACACCTATGCTGTCTTGTTTTTTGTTAGCACAAATGGTTAATTATGTTTTACACCAAACCCAGGGAATTATTTTCACATGAGGAATAAAAAAGGAATTGACAAGTTATGTTTTAATTGGGAAGTATCTGAATTAATTTGTTATAGGTGCAGTCCTTTGTTATAAATAAAGGCAAAGCATAAAACCTGTTTTGGTAAAGAACACAGCTAGCAATGAGTGCCATATTTTGGTTGTAACCTATTGACCATCAAATCCCTCACTCTGCAATGACTTCATGTACTCAACTTTAAGTCAGTGAAACAATGTTCACAAAGCTGTAGTAAGTCTTTGAGGACTACATGTTACTAAGGGATAACATGCACCCACTCACAATTTATGAGTATTTCTTAATACATGCTTTGCTAATTTCTTCCAAGTTAAACCTCAACCCTCCTACAGATATGCTAAACAACAAAGTTGAATTCACGACAGTAGTAAAAAAATCTCTTTATTCTGCTTTTGGTGTTAGGCAGAGGATGAAAACAGGTAATTGTCGTCTTGTCAGAGGTTGCCTAGGATGATATGCAGCACAGATTTGCCTGGTTCTGAAAACTGGCCATAATAAGCATTTCACTGCTTTATATACTGTATGCATGAGACTATAAATTTTTTTGCTGTTTTGATAATATTTCATATATGCTAAGGAGGGAGAGAATACTTGGTCAATTGACTGGTGCGTTTTAGACAAAAAGAGACAGCATATGAGCAGAGATAAACATAGTGCATCTTTAAGCAAAAAGGAAATACCAGCATGCAGATATTATGTATGTGAAAGTGTGTCTAACTGAATTTACAAGAAAATAAAGAGTGCTTTTAGCAAGTCCAACTTGTCTGGGAAGATTGAACTAGTGAGATTACCCTTTCATCAACATACACACATTCTCTCTGTCTCTCACACAGACACACATGCAAAAACAAACTTGTAATGAGTGGGTACTTTATCAAGGCCTCCCTCCATCCTTCATTAAATGACAGAAAATTGCTCTTTGCTGAGTTTGTCAATGCAGCTTTCCCTCCCGGAAGCCCATTTGTTTCACATGCTAGCACAGAATATTGCAGGAATTTGCAGATTTTAAATGACAAATGTGTCGAAGTTTACCCAGTTCTGAATCATTCTTTTCTTAGACTGACTGCAAGGTACAGTAACTCCCAAAGCTGGACTGGAATTTTTATTTTAAGTAGGTCTTACTAGTTCAGTAGGAAAACAGGATTGGACTGTGATCTTCTGCTGTTTGACAATGTCCCTAAAGGATCCTTTTGCTCCAAAACCCTTTTCTCTGTACCTTACATGATAGATGTAGCCATTCTAAACTAAGAGCATGAACAAAACAATGAATGCGTTCCTTTACTGCAACTCCTCTATTCTTTATTGAATTTGTCATTTTATTAATTGCACTTACATGTAATGGAGACGAAAGGATGTTTTTTATGAGATAAAAACTTAATGATTTGACACCATGAAAGCAAAACACTTCTTTCTAGCACCTTTCAGGACAGAAGGCACTTACAAATAGCAGCCACTGTGTTGCTTTGTTAGAGTAACACTTTGATGTGTAGGATTATAATCAATGTAAATTATTGAGTTTTGCTACTGTGCTGTGTGGAAGCTATAATGTGTTACTTTGTGCAGCTATTACTTATTCATACCAAGAAATTAGCTACGTAACATTTTTTTCCCTGAAATTCTATTTTAAAGGTGAATTTGTAAATATAAATTTAAGAGCATGTCTGTGCAAGCTGTGTCCAGATTTCTAGGTTTCAGTAAACACGTACCAGGTCTCATTGCTGCATTTACATATGCTATGAATTTCAATCCAAACAAATGGAGAAGAGTTTTAGGACAGAGCCTGCAGCATGGCATGTCCTTTAATTGCCATTTACATAGCAGAGGAATCATTAATTTCTAATTCACCTATTATTCACTCTCTTTAGTATGCTGTGTCAATGTCAGTTTTGGGGCAGTGGAATAGATGTGGCTCTGAGTTGCTTTTGCAACCTACTTTTGTGTGTGTGTGTTTTTCCTTTTCTTCTCTTAATGCTTTTTTGACCTTAGTAGAATACTACTTTGACATAGGCAGTTAAGGGCTCTTGTTTGGATATGATTTATGGTGCTACATTAACCCTTCATTGACCTAGAAATGCCCTAATATTAAAACAGTTTGACACACAGAAAATCAAAAGCCCTTTTATTGGAAGTGCTATTGTCCGCATCATAAGTTTCCCCAATGTGATGCCACTGTTACACCATCAATTTCCTACTGCTATTGAACACTGTATTGAAAAACTAATGGACAGAATCCTTTGTCATTTCTGTCCCAGTGACCAGCAAATAGCTCAGTGAAAGTCTTCCCTTTCATATCACTTCAGGCATTTCGAAATGACACATCGAAGGTACTTGCTTAGCATTTTATTAAAGGCAAGGGTGGGCCAGATCCTGCTGGGCTCTGTGTAACACCTCACCACCAGCCAGCTCCCATGGATTTCGGCGGAAGCTGGAACTGCACACAGCTTCTATGGGGCTCGGGCTAGAGCCCGTGCCTTGTGGTGTTACGATACCATATTCATATTGGTTAAAAGGAGAAATAAATTCTTGTGGAAGATTTTCTAGAGTTTAACAGTAAACAGCCGATATAGCTTATGTATAAATTCAATCAGCTGTGGCTATTATAAAGGCTTATTAATTTACAAATGAAATACTTTTCTGTGGCTAGATAGTAACCTATTGCTTTCTGAAAAAATTTTTAATGAATGTTTTCTATTTAAGCCCACAGCTTTTAGCATGATGTTGAAAACCCTTAATGCATTTTTTATAAAGCTGCTTGATTCTAGAGTGCTTTTCCCTACTGGAAATGAATATATTTCTGTTTTTAAATTGTTGTAACTGCTACCTCTTCTTAATTGCACATTTGGCACCTAGGAGGTGCAGTTTTTAAGTAAATCTACTGTATTTTCACAAAATAATTTTGTTAGTGATCTTTGGTTCCTTGATTTTGACATTGTGAAATCTAGTCCTGAACAGAATACAGGAAAAGTTACTGAAGTTAGACTTACAAATATTTATCTATTCAGCTGTTAACCAAACTGTGCAGTAGAACTGTTGGGTTTTCTATTTGTTTTTGTAGTAGGCCGCTCTTGCTTTTTGATCTGAATTTCTTCACCACTGGTTATTGACACAGACTCCTTTTCTGTAGAGAAAACAGCCTTCTATTCAGCTGACCTAAAATAATCCTGACTTTTATTTGACTGTTGTGAGGGATAAATGTTCTTTGCTAATTTAAAACCTTGAGAGGTGTGCTTAGTGCATATGTTGGGCAGATTCTTTAGAAAATGGACTGGTTGCACCTTGAGCAGTGGGAAAAGGGGTCAGCTGGAGTCCAGAGCAAGCATTTTGTATAACTTTTTCCCTTTTGTGGCTACAGGTATATCCTAGAACCTCTGTGTTCACAGACCTCCTACAGTTGAGTTTTGGGTGCGTAGGCGCTTGGATTACACTCTTTAACTAATCAATGCTGCGCTAACTTTTCTTGCTTAGCACCATTCAAGGCTACTGTCGCTTTCTGCAAGATTAACCTGGGCTATGTGGATGAATATCATAGTCTCTGAGTATGTGTGGGGGACAGAGGTCTGCATGCACCCTGCATTCCAAAAATCCAGAATAATTGAAGTCAACAGATTTATAGCAGATTTACACCTATATGGCTGTCAAAAAAAAAA
>NW_009628304.1:0-469 GCF_000690535.1 Cariama cristata | reverse complement strand
CATAAAATACGTACCATACTATACAATAAGTACCATACCATAGACTCCATACAATATCTACAATATCGTACATACTATTAATACAATAAATGCAATACAATAGTACAATAAATACCACGCTATAGCATGGAATACATAAAAATGCAATATAATCAATACTATACAGTACATACAATACCATAAATACAAGCAATACCAAAAAATACAATACATCCAAGTACCATAGACACAATACATACCCTATCATACACTACAACAAAACACATACAATACATACAATGAAAAATACAACATGTCACATACAATGCACAGAACACAGTGCTATACAAAATATCATACGAAATACCAAAAAAAGGAAAATAAAATAGAAAACCCAATACAATAGAAAATACAATACATGCATACAATACAACTCGTACATATCTGTCCTGGTTTGTGAGAAACAGGGCCATTTTCTCCTTTCAGGAGT
>NW_009628303.1:83782-117950 GCF_000690535.1 Cariama cristata | reverse complement strand
CTGTCAGAACTTCTTCCCAGGGAACTCTCTCAACCAGTGCCCTGAACAGGCCAAAGTCTGCCCTCCGGAAGTCTAGGGTAGCTGTTTTACTGCCCCCTCTCCTTACTTCACCAAGGATTGAAAACTTTACTATTTCATAGTCACTATGCCCAACGGCCTTTGACCACCACATCTCCCACCAGTCTGTCTCTATCCTTGATTTGGGAAAAAAAGATAAGCCCTGTCCTAAATGCTTTTCAAAATAGAACTATGCCCTAAATGACTACAGAGGGAATTGTCACTTCAGAGACTCGTAGGGTGAACATTTCCAGTTTCCTCAAATTATTATCTGAGATTAGTTTCCAGCTAGAATTCATTCTTGCATGATATGCAGTGGAATTCAACTTTCCTTTAACATTAGAAATCCTTTTTGTCCGTTATGTATTAATAAACAGCAAGATCTTTCTTACGAAATTTACCTCAAAAGAGGTAGACAAACATAATGGAAATTTTGTGGGAGTGATTGACTGCTTACAACTTGATTGTCTCACGTAACATTCTGGATATTGAAATAGCACTTGTATTAGAGGTTTTGCAAGGTTTGTGAAGGCTAGATACCAAAATTGCCTTCTGAACTGAGAACTTGGAATCAGCTCAAGAGCTATGCCAATTCCAGTCCATTTTCATAGTGTTAAAATTTGTGGTGAGGAGTGATTCTGAAGGACTTTCATTTTTCCAAGCAGAACTGAGGTCTAGTAAGGACATTTCTAAGAACCAGTATCTTAAGATGTTGGTTTTGTGGCTGTTTTTGGTTTTGGTTTTTGTGTGTGTCTGGTTTGCTCTGTGTGTTGTTGGTTTTGTTTCTTTAACCAGGAATGCAATTTTCAGCATCATTCAAGCTTTGGATCATGTACTGTCAAGTTTTGTGTGACAGTTAGTAATTTACTTTGAGAGAAGGTATTTACTTGCAAAGTCATGCTGGAAGACTGAATTGACTTGAGGGAAGTCAGTAAAGGGAAGACTGATGGTCATTACAAGCAACCATACACATTTCTACAACAGTTGCAAAGGCTGTGACCATTGCTTTGAAACCAGTAAAAAGGTTTCAGGCATATCACATGCAGTAAAAGTTACTTTGGAAGAACTGAGCAGTTGGCCAAAATGTTTTGTTCCTTCAAGGCTAAGGAAGCAAACCTTTTGCTTGGGAATCTGTATGCTGAGTGTTAATAATGGTTGCTTCAGCAGATCAAAGGCATTGTGTTTAGTGATCTAAGAGAAAGGTTACTGGAAAAGGAGAAATCTTAGGAACAGGTAGATTTTCATCTTTATCCAACAGTGCACATTATTGGAAACAGTTTGATCTTACTGGAGTTCTTCATTTATCTTGCTGATTGTAGCAAAGTTGTGGGCATTGTAGTTAAGATTTTACCTTTTTTAATTGTAATTTCATATTTGCAAACTCTATGGCATATTCTCCAAAAGAAGAGAAATGGGAGGCAAGTACAATGGAAGTAGCTGATGAAGTAGTTAGCTTTGATTAAATAGTGATTGATAACATATTGTAATGGTAATGTCATGCTATGTTTAAGTTTAAGGCTGAGCTTTGCAGTGCAGCATGTACTATTCAGGGTAATTTATGATCAGTAAAACTCTGCGGGTGTATTGAATGAAAGTTCAACAAAAGGGACTAGAAAGTTTATATCTTAAGTCACTAAAAGAGATTAGATAGAAGTTTTATATCTATTGTAATGCGGACTGGCAATTTCGGATAGTACACAACTATTTTACTTTTTTTTTCCCTCCAGTTAGAAAGGGCATGGCTTTGCTGATTGGAGATGTATTCTTTGCAGATGAACATACCTGGTTTTCATCCTGGTTGAATAACTAGTGGTTGTACTACACTATAGCTACAGTCTAATTGGGGAAGTAGCAAAGTTAGATCCTTGGATCCAGTGTTTCCAGTTTATCTACTTCATCTGGTTGCAGAGAGCTTGTTTAACCAAAGGTCTTCATATTTATCAAAGCACGAATAGGAAGCCTGTGGCTTATATTGAGTCCTGGCACTTAAAGCTGAAAGCTGAATCTTTTCCAGTTCCATGAATCTATGAATAGAATAGTGAAGACTGTTGCATCCGCTAATCACATAGGACAAAATGCCTCTGTCATTATGGATATTTCTAACTTTGTTTAAAAAGACCATTCCAGTTGGAGATGTTGAGATACCTGTTCCTTTTTGCAAGATGCATTTAAAAAGTCTCTGGTGGTTTGGGTTTGTTTTTTTGTTATTCCTCTTACTTACAGTAAAAGGGATTTTTAAATAAAATATAACTATTCAGTGTACATCAACTCTCTTCAAGCAAGTAACTTAGTTTCTGCCTTCCATCAAAGTAATACACAAATAGGATTAAAAGCCAAAAGTAAAAAGTACAACGTGGAATAGCTTTCGGAAACAAGCAAATGTAATTGTAGTCTTAACTCTTTGCAGAGTTTAGTGCAGTTTCTTGGAAACAAGCAAACTCAAGTGTAGACTTAATTCTTTGCGGAATTTATTGCAATTTCTGGATTACTGATGCTCTTTTACCTTGTGATTACTTTTATAGCTGTATGTACTCTTAGTGTGTGGTTATTTGTTAAATGTAACTTACTTGGTCTAATGAGGTTGATGTGGTGAACTTTGGGGTAAGTCAGAGGTCACTTCCCACCTCAAGCATTCTGTGGTTTTTGGGAGGAAAATAGATACACAAAATCATGGATGCATGAGCACAGTAGTAGTCGTCCTCTGTTCCTTCCTTTTCCCTCAAAAGTTGGGAAGTAGGGGGAAGAGAGAAGGGAAAATGAGTATATGCAGTGTCTTTGGTATTTGTTGTCATAGTCTATCTATCTACCTCATTCGTACTAAAAGGCATTGCTCAATGCAGTGTAGGGTAGTTGCAGTGTTAGCTTGATGGTAATTTTTAGTCCTGTCAAATTTAAAGTGACTTGTTCTCTGCTGTTCTTTGTGTTGCATACGGTAAAGGAGAGTTGTACAGAAATATCTGCATGGGCAGACTGTGTTTTATGGAGGAATGGGATTAATACTTAAATCATGGACACAAGGAAAATGATAAGCAGTTGGGGCAGAAGAAAGGCACTTTCAGGAAACAGTAAGTTTGTGTGTTGTGCCTACAGTCAGCTGAAAGCTATGTTCATAAAAGTTTTGGGAATTGTAACTGTCTTCCTTTTTACTGATTTATCTTTGTGCTGTCCTCTGAGTCAGCAGAAGCCCTATTCCTTAAGAGGACAGGTATCCCAGTTATAGTTACGGATTGCATGTATCTAAACTCATTCTTCCATCTTCTTCCCTGGTCTCTATGTGTGTGCATGCATGTATGCGTGCCCACCTGTCTGACAACTGAACTGCAGCTTTCTGACTCTGTGACTCAGCCTTGTCCTTGGGAACTGTGAAACACAGCTGGTGAAACATAGACCTAAAGGAGCAGAACAAAACCAGACTGGAATACTAAGACATGAAATTAAGAGAAAGAAATCTTGGATGTGGGAAGAAGAGCAGCAAAGGATAACTTGTTTCGTTGGCAATCACATTAGTTTCATAGAGTGGTCTGTAAGCACTTTGACATTCTATGTCTCCTCTAACCTTATGCCTTCTGAAATTGCTGTGGAAGGAGGAGGTAGCTGTGATAGAAGGGCTGTGTTCGATGTTTTTTAAAATTGTCTGCAAATGAAGTGATATTTTAGAAATTTCCCTCAGTGGGAAAGTTTCGCAGCATTTTGTGTCATGGATTATGATCCTACTTTGCTCTTTAAAGTGAAAATAAAATTTACTATTTTACTTGAAATGTCATAGTCAATCTTCTGTTTTCTTTTATTTGTTCTACCCGCTTTTATTCTGATTGATAAGTTTGTACCAGAAGTTATGGTAGAAATTTACAATGTGAAACTCAGGATTTTCCCTATTTCTTGGAAAAATAAAAATTGAAGCTAGTTCACAGGTGTACTGTTTGTGTTCAGCTAATCTGTTTCAAGATGTGTGACTGACTTTGTCCAAATAATTAGAAATAAAGGAATTACTCAAACCTTGTCTACATAGTGACACTTAAGGCTTTTCATGTAAATTAACAGGAGGAGATAAAGTAGTTTAGTTGAGCTACATTAAACATTTGAGTTTATATTCTCTTTCCAAAATAGTAGCTTGAATTCAATTGGTTTTATTTTAATGTAAAATTAAGTTGCATTGAGTGAACTCTACTTCATGAAGAAAATTTCCAAACTGTTTTGAGGTAGTTAAGTCTGTCAAAGAAAGAAAAAATCAAATGTGTGGTTTAGGGAATTTTTATGCATAGGGAGATTTTCTTCAAAGTGCTGTGGTACTTGTTTTATACTAGCTAGGTCGTGGTAGTCCTGTCCACACAAATACTTACCTTTTGTTTTGCTCCAAATTATTACTTCTACGAGTATGCTTTCACTGTTGACAGTTATTCTGTGTTTTTTTGTGTGGCTACAGTACTCAGTGGAGGTGAGCTGAGAGTGTTTAATGTGGACAGGTCAAACATTAAAAATTCTAAAACTTTTTTGTGCATGTCCGTCATAATTTTGAGATGCTGACTCATTGCTATTGTTGGAATGTTTGTTTATGCTGGGACACTGGTAATTTTGGAAAATTTGAAAGCTGAGAGTTTAAGCTTGGTTGAAGCTGTGACCTTGACTAAGCCTGTGAGCAGCTTTGCAAACCAATTGCTGCAATTCCTGGGTAGCTTTGGTTTAGATTTCAAGGCTATCAAGGGCAGGATGTGGAAGATTATCAGTAAGGTGAAAGAGACACTGCTTTGGAGAAATGCTTTTCTTGGAACTGCATCCCTCCTTTCAGCATGATTTGGAAGCTTAGGAAACTTCTGTTATGTTTGTGGTGCAGCCATAGGAGAACCAGTGACAGCAGCAGCAGTTCAGGATGACATAGGGCACTTTCCTAGGTAACTGTATGAATCCATCCCCAGACCTACAAAGACCATACCCCAGTATAATATTTTTCCTGCCTATTGAGAGATATATGGTTGTTTCCATCTAGCCCCAACTGCTCGTGGTGAGCTGGTCATCATTTGAGCTTAGTTGATTAACAGTAATTCTAGCACAAAACCTCTATATGTTATGTGCTGTATGCTTCAGAGCTTATTAATAACTTTGAATATGTGTGATTTTTCCAGCTGTAGTCTCCATTTGTTTTCTGTGCTATGTCTTTGAGCTCATTGTGCTCCAGAAGTTTAGCTGACTATAATATTCACATGAAGAAAAGCCTCGAGTGACCAGACTGTGTGTGCAATTGGAAAAAAATAATATCTTGGCTGACTAGTGATATTGTTTTACATGCTTGTTGATAATCTGTTTGTTTATAATGTTACCAGGAATCATAATTAAATAAGATAGAAAGATAATTAAAAAGAAGGAAAGAATCAGGGACTCCTGACACAAATCATATTTCTATAGTCACAAAATCATGGAGCTCTACATTTTTAGGATTGCTAGCTTGGATAATGTATACCAAAAAGTTTGTGTAATCCTCAGTTTTAGAATATAAACACTAACTAAAATCAGTTATCAAGAGATGAAAATTTTCATATGTTTGAGGTCTCTTCCAGTTATTTTATCTATTAGACGTCAACACTGCATTTATTTTTTTTTAAAAGTTACTTTTGCTCTCATGTTCAGTCTTTCCAAGCAATGTGTTTTTTCAAGATGTTAGTAATCGTAATTAAAATGTTAAATTGCATGGATTATTTGGGGGTTTTTGTCTTTTAAATGCTAGCATACTTTCCTTTAGAGAGAGTATATCTTATCTGAATGTTGCATGAGCAATATAAACTACCTCTTGTAAAACGAACCAAAGGGGACAAATTTTGGGTCAAGAATGCTACAAAATTTAAAAAATAATTGCATTACCGGTAATTGTGCAAATGTGTAAAGTAGGACAGTACAACCAAAGCTGCTTATGTGTTTGTGCACATAGTCGGTAAAAACATTGATTTATTTAGTCATTTTCTGTGTAATGATCATGGCACTTGTTTATCTGTTTATAGTCCCTCAGTCTAATAATTTTAGAAAGCATCAGCAAATTTCAGTTATATTTTACAGGGGGTGAAAGTTTCCAGACAGTTTAGTTTGTGAAAATTGGTTGCCGGATAGAGGAGATACTCGTGTCCCTCTTGAGGAAGAGGCTGCAGCACGTGCTGTGTCTCTTCCAAGTAGTAGCTGAGAGGTGTGGGAGTGGATTTGATGTGAGGGGAGGAAACTGGGTGTGTTACAGCAGGCTGTTGTACAGCCTTTGGATAGAGAAATTGCATCGCTGTGGTGAGAGGATGAGGGGAAATAATACACCAATCCAGAAGAAAAGCATCTTAACCACCTGTGGCACTATGCAGCGTCTCTCTTAAATATGCATTGTGCTTAAGTTGAAAAACAGGCAACAAGATGGGTATTAGGACAAAGGGAATAACATATCACAGGTCAATATTAATTGCAGTGAGGCGCTTTTGAAATGCGGCACACTAAATCTGTTTATATAGAATTTTACATTGGCATTTATTATGGATCTCTAAAAAAATGTTATACTTTACATCTGTTTGCTTAGTGTGTATTAAGGAAAATTGAAGGGATTTTAATTGTTTTTCAAAGTCAAAAAAGAGACAAAATTATGTGACTGGAAAGCTAGTGCAAAATCAGCTACTGCCTCAACAGGTTTATCCCTTCCTAGCTTTGTTTTATAAAGCTTATGAATCATCTGAGACAGTTCCAAGGACAGAAATGCAAGATTAAAAATTGGAAAAAAAACCTCCTGAATTGAATAGGTTTTGGTTCAGTGTTTAGTCACTAGGTATTTAGCCTGGTTAAGATCCAACCTAATTAAAGAACAAAAAGCCTTTAAAATACAAGCAAATGTCAATACACAACTGTTTTTAGAAAAGGGCAGCACTACTACCAGCTAATGTAAGTGAGACATTCAAGAAAAAGTTGAAAGAAACGAGCTTCTATTTCCTCTCTCATACCTGTCACAACTGTTTTGTCAACAAAGATGTGTGTTGCGACCTAAAGTGTTCTCCGTTTGACAGAGCCGACCTAACAAACCCTTTTAATTACTCTTGCTTTTCTATACATTTCTTAGCTATTTTGTTTCAATAAAATGAACTGTATCTAATATCAGTGGTTGCATGTGTGCCTGAGCAAGCAAAAGGGCTGTGCTCACAAAAAAGAACGCAATTACAGATGTGCTTTCTTTGTTGGAATGAAAGTTGCATGTGGAATATGTAGTGCAGATGGGAAATAAATGTATGAACTACTGAAGTGACTTGGGGTTTTCCCTTTATGTTTGAATTTCTCAACTATGTTTAATAACATGACTGCTACCAAGCAAAGTTAGGTTTTTACAGTTTAATTCTGCGTTTGCTTCTGCATGACAAAAAGAATTCAGTAACTCTCAGTAGTGTCAGGATCTTTGACATGAAAGGAGAATCTTACAAAGAGGGTATTTATTGCTTAAAAAGATGGAAAAGCAGTAAAAAAACTCCCCTGAATAACTAGATTCTCCCTGACAGAGGTTTTAGCTGCTTTATTTTACAGAACTGGTGAACATAACTACCCTACTGAAGTATTTCATGTCTTACAGCTCTATCAATGTAACTGTGCCTGCAAAAATAATTTGTATTTTGTTGTCATGATTTAACTCCAGCCAGCAACTAAGTACCATGCAGCTGCTCGCTCATTCCTCCCCCCACCCCGGTGGGATGGGGTGGAGACTCAGAAAAAGGTAAGACCTGTGGGTTGAGATAAGAACAGTTTTGTAATTGTAATAACATTGTTAGTAATGAAAAGGGAGATAACAGAGAGAGAGGAATGAAACCCAAGGGAAAAAAACAGTGATGCTCAATAGAATTGCTCACCACCCGCTGACCATTTCCCAGCCCATCCCTGAGCAGTGGTTGGTGCCTCCCAGCCAGTTCCCCCCCCCAGTTTATGTACTGGCCATGATGTTCTATGGTATGGGATATCCCTTGGGCTAGTTCGGGTCAGCTGTCCTGGCCATGCGCCCAGCTTCTCGTGCACCTCCTCATTGGCAGAGCATGGGAAACTGAAAAGTCCTTGACTTAGAGTAAGCACTACTTGGCAACAACTAAAATATGAGTGTGTTATCAACATTAGTCTCATACTAAATCAAAAAAACACAGCAGTGTACTAGGTACTAGGAAGAAAATTAATTCTATCCCAACTGAAACCAGGACATTTATACAGGTTAACTTTTTAAAACATACCAGTGCTTTGGTTTAGGTTTTGCTACCTTATCGGTAGAACTTGAACTTGTGTCACTTTCCTAATGAGAAGGAGCCAGTAGTATCTTGTTTTGGAACCAGGTGCAAGATTTATGTTGCATTCGCTTAAAGTTAATCCTCGTGCTTTAAGAAGACAACTGAGCTGCCTAACAATAAGGCTCTTTAGATAGATTCTGTTTTACCCTAACTCTCTAATGAAATAGCAGGAAATACACTTCCCTGTAGAACAGTATTGTTAGTTATTTACATGGTCCCGTTGATACATTGGGTGTTTTCCATGAAAAGCAGTAATTCTGAGATTGACATTTTTCTCTTTTGCTGAAATAAGCTACACTTGTTGACCATCACAACATTTTGTAAATATACTTTAATTTTCTGCTAATTTTTGGATCAGGTTATGTTGCCTGAAAGAGTAGGCTTTTACTTGGTGCTTAAGTGTCTTATTTGTGTATGAAGGACTTGATACAGCCTCACATTAAAGAGTTCTTCATGCTATGTCATCAAAATTAAATATTTGTGATGTTATTTTTGAGTGCAGACCACTATTTGATTTTTATATCAAATAAAATTAATAAAAAGGAAAAGTTTCCTGTGCTTGAAAGAAGGAAACTACTTTAACAGAAAAAGGTCCTAATGCTGCTGGAGATCTATTTCTTCTTTTCAGGAAACTGTGTTCTAGTGAATTTTCACACTTTTGTAATTGCAAAGTAACAAGAAAAGTCAACGTTTCCTGCTAGACGTTCATGTAGAATCATAGTATCATAGAAGGGTTTGGTTGGAACGGACCTTAAAGATCATCTAATTCCAACCCCCCTGCCATGGGCAGGGATACCTTCCACCAGACCAGGTTGCTCAAAGACCCATCCAACCTGGCCTTGAACACTTCCAGGGAGGGGGCATCCACAGCTTCTCTGGGCAACCTGTTCCAGTGCCTTACCACCCTCACGGTGCAGACTTTCTTCCTAATATCTGATATAAATCTTCCCTTTTCCAGTTTAAAACCATTGCCGCTTGTCCTGTCACTCCATGCCCTTAATGAAAAGTCCATCCACAGCTTTCCTGTAGACCCCTTTTAGGTACTGGAAGGCTGCTCTAAGGTGTCCCCGGGACCTTCTCTTCTCCAGGCTGAACAACCGTAGCGCTCTCAGCCTGTCCTCACAGGAGAGGTGCTCCAGCCCTCTGATCATCTTTGTGGCCCTCCTCTGGACTCTTTCCAACAGGTCCATGTCCTTCTTGTGCTGAGGACCCCAGAGCTGAAGGCAGTACTGCAGGGGGGGTCTCACCAGACTGGAGTAGAGGGGCAGAATCCCGTCCCTTGACCTACTGGCCAGGCTTCTCTTGATGCACGCCAGGATATGGTTGACTTTCTGGGCTGCAAGCGCACATTGCCAGATCATGTTGAGCTTCTTGTCAACCAGCACCCCCAAGTCCTTCTCCTCAGGGCTGCTCTCAATCCATTCTCCGCCCAGCCTGTGTTTGTGCTTGGAATTGCCCCGACATATATGCAGGACTTGGCCTTGTTGAACTTCATGAGGTTTGCACAGGCCCACCTCTCAAGCCTGTCAAGGTCCCTCTGGATGGCATCCCTTCCCTCCAGTGTGTTGACTGCACCACACAGCTTGGTGTTACCAGCAAACTTGCCAAGGGTACACTTGATCCCACTGTCTGTGTCGTGTAGATCAGAGAAGCTGCATGCTAACCATAGGTATCTACTCTCTGCACATGCCTTAGTCTGATTTTTTTTTTTTTAATAATTTATTTATTTTTTTAATCCTGTGGTGGTCTCATTGTGTCAGTTCCCCTCCTCCCATCCCCCAGGAGGAGTTATTACAGGTGCAATGCACAATTTATGCTTTATGTTAGTTTAGCCTGGTAGAAATGTGTGTGCTTCTGCATTAAGGTGCATCTTTCCTTGAATCCACAGACCTCTCATGCTATGTATGCTTCCACCACATTTACTGTGGTTTCTCTTGCCATTTACTGTGGTGTCACTGCCCGTACTATCACGTGGGCAGCAGAGGCATCAGTGTCAATATTATCAAATAGAAGAGATTTGAGAGACCAAAGGAAATGTGGCACTAGCCACAGAGGAAGAAGCTGGTTGCTCTAAAATTTTTTTCTGAAAGTTGCTTTATATTGAGAAGCAACTTAAAATTGGCCCAGTACAGTACTTTTCACTAAGGTTTCTTTTCTTACAGTGGTTGTATTTTGTAATGACTTAAGCACCTACTATTAGAATGGTTTTAGAAAAACACATTATGCTAATATTGGTTTAGAAATTGTAGTAGGTAATTTTTATCTCAAACTTTTTTTCACTTGCATTGTCAGCATCACTGATTCTGCTGACTGATCACTTTATGAACCAAACACAGATTTCACTAGTACACTGAATTTCATCTGGTTTTGTGCTTCTGGGATATCTGTATTTTAAATCTTAGTTTTTTGTAGCCAGTATTGTAGAAGGTGAAACTCTATACATACTGTGAACTTCCTGGTTTTGTAAATGCTGATGTGTTTTCATGGGCTTTTATTGTTAATAATGTGTCTTCTAGATTTCTGACACCACCACCACCACCCTCCCACGTCCCCATTCTCTTCCACCTCCCCTAACATGCTGCAACGACCACCCCCCTCTTTGGTTGTTGAAGTTAGTTATATACCAGGGGGCTTCTTTGTTTCTTGCATTACTATTTTAACCTTAGACAGCTGAATCAGTGATCAATTACTGTTCATTTCCAATACTGTCTTTTTCTGAGATTGAATTAGTGTTAAGATGCTTTATGTTGTGAATGTATATGCCTTTTTTTTTCCTCCAGGCACTGAAGTGTTAGACTGTGTTTTGGCAACCATATTTCCTTCCTTACTATTTTTGAAAACGTTTAGTTCTGCAAATTTACTGTCATTGTATCAAACTGTAGCTCTGGGTATGGAAACCAGAAATCTGCCCTCTTGTGGGTAAATCTGTATGATCTACCTCAGTCATGGTATCTTATCTGAATGAGAACTAGAGGATATTAATTCTTTCTATTCCTGCCTCTCTCCCTCATTCTTTAAGTGTTTTCAGGTTTTGGGTTTTCTTTTTAGGGGGTGGTTTGGTTTTTTTCAAAGACATTTTATGGAGTTAAAACTGGGAGAGATTCATGTAGTAACTAGCAAGAAAAGTAGTTTATTGCAAAATGTGGAAATTTAAAACCGGCTATGAGGCAAGGCTTCTTAAATTTTTGATAGCATGTTTGCTCATTTAAAAGAAAATAAAAAGTCCACTGCTCACCTAAATTATAAAATAGCTAATATATGAGTTGTACTGGTTTACTTTGAGTGTGCAACTGCAGAAATCAATTTTGATCATGGTGCTGCAGTTATATCAACACAATACTACTCAACATAGAAGAAATGAAAACTACTTTTTGAAGTATTTTCATTCTAAATAAAGATGTAATATAAACTTAATGAAACATAACTGTATTTAAAGTATTCTATTTAATAGAATGCTTTTAAAAAAGAAAAATATAGAGATCTAATACCATAGCCCTTCTTTAAAATTTAATTTTAATCCACATAATTTTGTCTCTAATCTTCTCAGAAATATATTAGGTCAGTCATATGTAAATTATTTTTTAAATCGAAAGATATAAGTTAAAGAATACTCTGGTGTATGGGAAATTAAACATTTAAGCATACATAGGAAATTTATGAATGCTGAGGTTAGTTACTTATCTTTGCATTACTACTGAGCCTGCACATTAGCAGATTTTCCCTTTTTTTTTGTTTATTATCTTTCTCCACCATTCTTATGCACGCACATAGCTAAGCTGTGGAAGAACTGGTGTTTTTCTTAAGGAGACAGGAACATTTTTCAACTAAGAGAAAGTTTCATAAATGCAGAGCTTGAACTTTGGTATGATAACCAGTGTCCAGAGTCCTCTTGTTGTTTTATTGATAGTCAGATGCTGCGATAGCCGAAAAAATACAATTGCAGTTTGTTTCTTTTTTTTCTTGGATTTTTTGTGGGGTAATTTTATTTGATTCAGTAGGTTTTTTCTTTTCCTTCCCTGGTTGTAGTCTCTCTTCTTTTCACTGGACGATCACTGTCTCTTTACCGAAATTGCTCACAATTTACTTTCATACTCTCTTCATTTTACCCATGTCTGTCCGTTTTCCCTAAAGAAATTTTTTTTTTAAAAAAATTGTTAGTTTTTCACTCTACCATTAATCCATTACTATGGAGAGAAATGCAGTATATATAGAGAGATAAGTTGTAGAGAGGATTCACATGACACAGCCCAAACCTGGTGCCACTGAAGGCAGTCGATATTTTCCATGTCCATGTTACGGACTGTTTTACCAACCATATATTTATTTTCTACTTTAAAAAAACACACAAAACAAAACTGCCAAAACCCAACAACCCACACTATTTTAAATTTAACATCTTGATAGGAATTTTCTTTGCAATATTAATTTGCAGTGAAAGAGAATGTGTGTAACTGACTCAAAAAAAAAAAAGTGAAGAAGATAACATACAGAAAGTAGCACTTTAAATGTGTACTTATTATCCAGCATAAACTTTTTTAGTATTAGTTTCCTTGCTATCTTGGCTTGGCTTCACTTTATTATTGTATATTATGATGGTAGCTTTTTCATGTATTATTCTCAATATATATAGCCTCTGCCATTTCACTGTTTTCCTTTCATTAAGGGGTTCTTTGTATCACTTCCTTTGTGCACTGTCATTTTTTCTTCTCTGAAACGTCTTTTATGGTATCCATTGTCTCTTATAAAGAAGCAAGAGCCTAACTACAGATATACTGAATATGCAAAACCTCATTTACATATATGCAAACTAGATTCCTACTTCTGTGTTTGAACTGCTATAGTACACTCTGATGCATTGTTTAAAAGCTTTCCAATGCAGGAGTTG
This sequence comes from Cariama cristata, assembly GCF_000690535.1. Lineage (NCBI taxonomy): Eukaryota > Metazoa > Chordata > Aves > Cariamiformes > Cariamidae > Cariama > Cariama cristata. Next base: position 104,738 of record NW_009628303.1, on the reverse strand, counting down.
CTTGATTTTCTTAGTTCAGCTAATACAACTAACGGCTTCATTTTTTTCAGTCTAGACGTGGAAATGCTGTACTACTAGAGATAGCTACTGTACAAAGCTGATAATGTAAAATTTTCTAAATATTGAAAAATGTTGATTCTTCTTGGCTAATTGTGAGCTGCTACAATGTAGTACTTTTAACCCTTGTTGCAGTTGGGGAATGGAAAAAAGAAAAAACCACAATAGAACTTGTCTGTCAGTCAAGCCAGTAATTGTTGCATGCTCTTCTGATCTTTTGCATGAAAGAACCTATCTCGAGCTGCCAATTTTTCCCCCCTGCTTGATATTTTAAATTCTATAAATGGGTGAGTTTACTAATGTTCTCAGTGACATAAAATTTGTTTCTAGTTTCACTGGATCTCAGTCTCTAGTTCTGGACTTGAATCCCACCTTGTTTGGCAGTTGTTTAACACAAAAAATTTTGCGCTCAACACAGCAAATGTAGTATTTTGACCCAGATATTCCTATGTGGTTTCTTCATATGGTGTTTGTTGTATAAACTAATCCTATCACTTCATCCCATCAGTCTGTCTTTGTCTTTCATTTACTTGTCATCTGTTTACTGACATCGTCATACAAAAACTTCTGTAGTGTCAGAGACAGACTTCTTGAATTACTGTGCTTAGTTCCAAGCTCGTGCAGGCAACCACATCCTGTTGCTTCTGTAACATCTGTATGATCCATCTTTAAAGTAACGGTGTTGCTTATCTCTGCTATTCCTAGTGGAAGGCTGTACCAGAAAGTGGCAGCTCTGTTCTGATTTTTCTTCTTGCTTGCGTTCATGTCCCCATTTATTGTTGTGTTCGCATTGCCCTGTAGCATTCTTCTTTGTAACCTTCTTTGACTGCTTTAGAGAGAGAGCAACCACATCCCCTCTTGACCCTTTGTTTTGTTAGCTAAACAAACGAACCCCTTCTACTCTCCTCTTACAAAGAAAGTTTACTCTTTTTTTTCTGACTGCACTTGCTCCACTCTCAGGTCTGGATCTTGCTAGGATTCTGGGTTCAGGTTTCTTATCGTGTATCTGTAGAGAAGGTTTCTAATTTAAGTGTCTGGTTTTGGAGGAATTTTTCCCATTGAATCTCTGTATAATTTAATTATTGTGATGGTAATACCAGGAGAGAACTTGAATTAGTTGAGAAAGCCTCTTATGTTTACAGCTTTGCCAGGTGATCAGGAAGGGAAAGTGGCCATATTTTTTTATTTCTTGTTTTTTATCTTTGTGTTACATACAGGATTTCCAATAATACTGACAAGTGACGTAGCCTTAGTCAGCTTTGATGCACTTTAAATCAGGAGAGAAGAGATCATTAGACATGATCCTTTTATTTTACATATAATTTATGTGTGAAAGGTGTTCTTTAATTCCTTTAATTACTAGCCTTTCAATGAGAACTTAAATTCTAAAAGTATTAGCTCCTGTGAGTTTGCTCTTGCAGAGTCATTGTGGGAAAAGTTAGACCCTTTTAAAATTTTTTTTATTTTTAAGAATTACTTATTTATGGAACTAAGAAACCACTGAAATTCTGTATATATTGGTATTTGTTTCAGGTAAAAAAACCTCAAGTATTCAGTAGTATTTCAAACTGCACTGAGTGTCTGAAGGCTGTTTTCTCCTGGATTTAAAAAACCCAAACACAACAACCCACACAGAATATTTATCTGTAGCAGTTTCCTTAACTAGATTTCTGTACCTGTAATGTACTATATTTTTAATAAACAAATGTAATTTAGTGGTGAGAATGAGACTGTGGCAGGTGCAGCAAAGGAAGTCAAGTTATTGTCAGTTCTGTTTAACCTCAGTGTTGGTGTTTTTTTCTTTTCCGAAGAATTCAGTTGTATGTAGATAGGGAAACTTTGACGAGTTAAGTTCAGTGGTTCGTGAAAACTTTGAGCAGGAAAAAGACATAACGTTTGGTTTCCTTGTCTTGTTTGGAATCTATACGTATTTATTAGCAGTGGTGTCCGATATATTGCCATTGGCGTGGCATTTGAACGAATGAGATAAAAATTACTAAGGATATGACAGTGATCTTTTGTTTGTATGTATTGTATATATAATTCTCAAAAATGTTGGCTTGTAAAGGAAGTGTAAGCAAATCATGATTTCAGCATCTTCAGTAGATAACAAATGCTTACAGAAGTCTTTTTACTGTTTCCCAAACTGTTAATACAGGTGCCTATCTATAATAGATAATGGCATATATGTATCAAATTCCTTTCCTTTAATTTATTTTGTTTGTCTTCAGAAAATATAATGTTCAATTTTTGTCTTTTCATTAGTATAATAGTGGATTGTAATGTGTGATCTTTGTAAATTTTTGTTGTTTTGGAACTGCGGTTGAAATTATTGCAATGACTTTTTGGTTTTTTAGCAGCGTGAACTTCTTTACTGTTGGGATCTTTATAGTTAGTTAAAATTGAATGAACAAATTCCTTTTTCAGTAGTTGAGTATAAACTGTGCTGTTTTACAGGAAATAAACGAGCTAGTTCAGTGGTGGCTAAACCTTTTCTTTTTGTGGAGAAGGTGATACAGTTTCTGGTAGTAGTTTGACCAGACAGTGTTTAATGTTAAAGAGATACTGTCAGATGAGTTTTGAAATAGCTACTACTTTAATAATATACTAACATATTGTATTTGTCACTTTGTTTACTCCTTGATTTTTGCATCTGTGGGTTATTCCTTTTGTTTTTAGTAGCCTCTTAATATACGAAAAACATCTCCTGCAAAACTGGGAAGTGAATATAGCAGCTCATTACTTAAACTTGTTATGCATTAAGTGCTATCTACTGCAGTATGAACTAACAGAAGTTCTGTTACCAGTTTTTGAGTTGGTACTGTATAACCTGAGCAAATTTTCTTTTGATTGCCTTATCTTGCATCTTTTTTGGTGAAGGGCACTGCTTCTGAGACTAGAAGCTTGCCTTTTCATTGCTTAATACAATTTGATATTTAAAATCTACATTGTTCTACACACTCTTAACAAAATTTACTTAGTATGCAGCTGAGGATATGGACTGTGTTTCATTTAAGTTACTGCATTTAAAATTCTAAAAAAGTAAACTGACAATTTTCATTTGGTTTTGTTCTTTTTTTTAAATTTTTTTTTTTTTTTTTTTTTTTAGTGCTTGGGAGATGGGAAGTAATGATAGCTGGCACCTGAACTAAAATATCTGTGTAGGCACTACTATCCCAGAACTTCAGGATGAATGGGGATATGCCTCATGTTCCCATCACTACTCTTGCAGGGATTGCTAGCCTTACAGACCGTAAGTACTACTCTTTTTCTTGTCCTTGTTATGCTGTTTTCTACCTCTTTGGTAAATACCTGCATTTTCAAAATACTAAAAATAGTTTTATTTTAAAAGTTTTTTGAGGTAAATCCGTTCAAAATGAGATCTGGCATTAAAAATGTTAATTTTGTCATTGCTTCAACTTTAAAAATCTGTTCAAATAAAACATGCTAATTTAAACATGAAATTAAATGAAATGTAGGTTAAAAAAACCCTTAAGAAAACTAGAAACAAAATATAGGAATTAATTGTTTGTTTGCAATATCATTCAGTAGTGTATCTGAGTACCCCACAAATAAAAAAACCCATCTAAATCATAAAATACACCTCTAAAACATACATCTCATCATCTTCACTGAAAAGAGAGGAGAGGATTCAACTGATGTTCAACTAACTAAAGAGAGTTGTGGAATATACTGTGAATATACTTGAAACCTAGATCCTTAGTTTTTGATAAGGTACAAAAAAGTTACTGTAATTAATAGCTGCAAAGAATGGCTGCTAGACTGGAAATAAGCAGCTCAACCTATGACTCTTCTTTTTTAGCTGTTCAGCCTACAAAAAGAGGCGATGAGGTGTGTGTACTGTCTCTAAATACGTCAGGAAGACAAAATACAAAGAAAGAAATTATTTACATTGAAAGCTGATACTGGCACAAAACCAAATGCTTATAATATGGCCAAAAAAAATTTTCTAGTGAAAACTAAGAGGAAATTTGTCATTACTATAATGAGGTCCTAGAACAACCATTGCAATAAGAGCAGTTGGGACAAAGATGTGTCTTCTTTATAAAGTGTGAAAAAGAGTTTATAGCTCAGTTGTCTGTCTGAGGATAATTGGACTCAGTGACCCAAGTGCTTCTTCCAAGCTCTTGTTTTTATTATTATACTATTGAAATTTCGAGACTTTCCAAGAGACACTGAAAGTATATACCCAGCAATTGAATTTAATTGCCTACAGTAAAAAAAGCAGATGTATTGGAGGAAGAAACCCCACTTCTTCATGTCCTTCTGGTATTCTGAAATACCGAATTGGAAGATGCTGCTTATGTATTTGGATATGTATATATGTATCATTATGTATGTCTAATAATGGACCATTATTAGGCAAATAATAAGTTTCTGGGCTTTGGGCAGTTTCCCAGGATGAAGTATTTGCAGGTAAGGTTCTAAAGAAAGTCAAAATACTTAACTGCTAGAAGTCACTGGCCAGACTCATATTGTTTCATGAAACATTAAACTACCTTTGGTGGGATTAGCCCTTTTGTTAGGTGCATTTGCTTTTTTTATCTGTCATATTTATCTGATGTTTAGAAAGTCAGGAGCAGCTGAAAGAGAAAGGCTTGTAACTGTTTCACCTTAGTTTTTTCTGTGTGAAAAGAAGGAGCTGAAATGGGCAAGACCTATTGTCCTAAAAACATGGAGGACATGATGACTAGAGGCAGTAGAGTAGGCTAGTTAGCTGAATTTATACTATTTTAATAAATATGTTTTGCTGATCTTGCAAATTTTTGCAGGTTTCTGGCACATTCAAGGTAATCTGATGCAAGTGATGAAAGCTAGGTATTTTAATATATTATGCACTTCTATTTGAATTGCAATTTATTTCTAAATACAGTAATGATATACATTACATAGGGGGGGAAGTACTGGAAATTCCCTCCCCGCCTTTTTTTTTTAATAAAGAATTTCAAAATAGAAAAGAGCCATAAGACTATATTTCACTTAAGTTGTTTTTCTGAAGCTATTTCTAAAACCTTTATCTCAGAACTGTAAGCAGCCTGGGAACTTGGAGTTAGAATCAGCTTGTTTTCATGGACCCATGAAAGTGACTTTTCTATGTAGCTAGCTTTTTGGCCTCTTCTGCCTTGCTCTCCTCTTGTCTGTATAGCTCTGCCAATCATTTGGTCAATGGTACGTGGTGCACTTCCTTGTTATGTCTGTAAACCTAAGAATGCCCTCTGAAAGTATAGAGTGCTCATTTATAATCTGATTGAAATACTGTGATGGGTGTTTTCATTAAATCTTATTACCAAGATTGTGAATAGGTATATTGACTGAATTGACATTTTAGTGATCATACCAACCAACAATACTAGCCTTTACTTGAGAAGAAAAATTACATAGAAATAAATACAACAAGAGAAGAATAAACTGAGAATTTAATTAGTGGCTTAAATTGGTTGTGAGGTTGTTTGGGTGGTTTTTTTTGTGTTGGGTTGGGTTTTTGTTTGGTTTTATCTACCCTGACCGTACAAAGTGGGAACACTAATTAAATATGAAAATCAGAGTAGAAAACTTGAAGTATATGCTCAATGCGCTTACAGTACTGTACGCAACTACAAGGATTTTGCATGTCCTTCCTTTATCAATACTTTGACTCTACGAGAAAGCTGCCATAACGTATTAAATAACTTAATATTCTGGAATGTTTGAAAGTATATTTTTATTCATAACACTTGCCTTAGCACAGTTAAATATTTATCATAATATAATAATACAACTTGTGGACTTGACTGCATTACTGTGTTTAAAACAGAGTCCCACCTCTGTGTGTGTGTGTGTGTTCGTGATTAACAAACGTTGCCTATATTTTAAATGTAGTCATCAAGTTTTCTTTATCACATGAGGGAGTAAGGAGATGTTCATATTTGTATGCCTGTGTTTCATGAATTGATTCTGAACTTCTTCTTGTTTTCTGATTAACAGTTTTGAATCAGCTCCCTCTTCCATCACCTTTACCTGCTACAACAACAAAAAGCCTACTTTTCAATGGACGGATAGCTGAAGAGGTGAACTGCCTTCTGGCTTGCAGGGATGAAAATCTGGTTTCACAGCTCGTCCACAGTCTCAATCAGGTGTCAACAGATCACATGTATGTATTTTTAACTTCAGCTATATCAGATCACCATCCTTATTCCTTGAAATCAAAATTAACTGGATTGAGAAGGATGTTTGTGAGAATCTGAAAATTAGAACGTGCAGGTTTTTTATTAGGCTTGCTTAGCAGATGACTGCTGTAACAGTGTCAAATGTTTCAGTCAGTCAGAACGTTAATAATTGTCTAGCAACCTGTATGCGTAACTCTGAGGGTTATTTTATAAATTTACTGCTTATTCCATTCTTGCTAGTTAGGAGTGCAGAGTTCATGATGTTGATTGCACAGTACTCATTTGTGTTCCACTTTGGTTAGTAATGCACGTAGACAGTATTACGAGTATTACACAAAAAGAAATTTTTTGAGACACACGTGTAAGGCCGATGCCAATTCTGATTAGGTATTGAACTTAGTGAACTATTGAACTATTTTAAGATCTGAATCAGCAAGTATCTAATGTTTTCTCTTTTTGTTAATTCTTTTCTTTTCTTTTCTTTCTTTTTCTTTTTTTTTTTTTAATTTTTCCCTGGGGTCCTTTGAATTGTCTTATGTTGACAACCCTGTCTTTTTCCTCTATGTTCTAATCAATTGTTTTAATCACATGGAAGTAGCTTTTAAATTCCTCAAAACGAACAATAAGTGAAAACATGGATGCATATATAGAAAATCCACTACATTTTTTTTATGGTTCAGAGGGAATCCTGTGATGTCAAAGATATGCCAATTTCCCTTTTAAAATAAAAGATTCTCAAAGCATTGAGCTGCAACCTAAATGTTGTACATTCATGCATATGTTATTTTCACTCCTACAATAATACTTTCCTGATGTTATGCTAAAGTGGTCTTTTATGGGAAAGATCATAATATAAAGTGGGCATAAGAAATTTTTTATGATAGTCTGAAACTGATAGGCATGTATATTTAAGTGCTTAGTAACAGAAAGTGATTTTGAAGACTAGTAGGAATACCTCTTCTGCCATTCCTTGAAGAAGAGAGGAAAAAAATTAGAGGCAGGGAACAGTGCTTTGCAGACTTGTTTTTTTCTATATTTTAACAGTAAATTGTCTTCTTTCATTTTGGTTTTGTTTATTTTTGTTGGTTTTTTTTTTTAATTTTTTTTTTTTTACTTGACTCATAGTTTCTTATAATTTGAAAATGCATTTGCCTCTTTATTTGCTTACTTCCACAATTCCAGAGAGTTGAAAGATAACCTTGGCAGTGATGATCCAGAGGGGGATATACCAGTCTTGCTGCAGGCTATCCTGGCAAGGAATCCTAATGTTTTCAGGGAGAAAAGCATGCAAAACAGATACGGGGTACAAAGCGGTAAGGATTTTTTCTTATTTATTGATTACATTTTATGTTGCTCTGTAAGTTTAGGGGACCAGTACTAACCACAAATATATATGAAGCACAACTGTGATATGTATGCCTTACCTTGTATTGGATAGTGATATAAAACTATGTACCTTAACGTCTTCTAAGAGTGGTTGTATTAGAATAAGCATGGAAATAAACTCTACTGGGTATTTTTTAAATAATGTTTAATTTCACTACGAAGTTTAACCTCTAGGAGGAATGACTGGATTTTATTTTAAAATAATACTATTTGAATTTCTTTATGGCTGGGTTCATATATTTGTCTTAGTAAATAATTGACGTTGGAAAAATACGCCTTGATCTTACTGAAAATTGTGCAATTATAGTGTATCGTTACAGTGGTAGTTCTTAATAGTTCTGGGGTAAAGAGTAAGGTTGAATGAACCGTACTTAACAGCTCCTTCCTGCCATTCCTCGTCTCAGCAATTTGTGATGCCCTACAGATTTTACTGTTTTAACAGCTAATTCTCTTCTGAGATGTAGTGAGATAATACTGCTGGATAGCAAAGATGAAGGAGGAGAGGGACCAAGCAGAGGATTAATTGGACAGATTCTAGTTCTAGATCTGGAGACTTGCACCTGAAGTATGTTCTTTAAATACCAAACTATGAAATGAGTAGGAGAATTTCCAGAGTTTCCACAGTGTGAGGATGAAGCTTTGCTAGTACTCTAGAGGTATAGATAGAAGTGTTACTGGAGTCCACAGGGGATAGGAAGTGTAGGATGTTTTTGGAGAGGAAAAATAATAAAATGAGATTATTAGGTTCATTCACCTAGGCTAGTGAGTAAAAAGACACGCAATATTTGAAAAGAAATTGCTGAGGACAGAACACATAATGTTCCTTGAAAGAAGGAAGAAATTTCCTGGAATGAAAATGTGAAAGGAAGTGCTAAATATTTGTAAGTTCATTGATACATATACCCTGAAATTTAAGCTCTGAAAACAGTTTCTAGATCCTGTGTTTAGTGGTAGCTGTGGCAAAGTATGATTTTTCCAGCTGTGGGAAGAGTTGTGGCTGTCCTGCCAGTTTGCAGTGTGTTCCCACAAAGAACATATGCTTGAATTAGAGTTTTCCACCAGTTTTGTAGAGTAAAGTAATTTTTCGCTGTGTGAAAGGGACACATTGTTTTTGAAACTCTCTCTTCCAGCAGAGGCTTTTGAAAGAAAGAAGACCAAGGCTAGTTAATTTCTTTCTAATTTTTGCTAATTCTCTGCTTCACGGGGAGAAACGCTTTTGCAGCTTGATTCAATAGGTTAAGAATAATCCTTAATGAAATAAAAGCACCTCTATCTTTAGTAGATGTGCTTTGGCCTGTGCTTGAAGGAAGGTATTAGTACACAATAAAAAATAATTCAACATGAAACTTAAGACAACAGTTGATGTTATTTTAGTAAAGTTAAAGTGATTCCAGAGAACCAGAAGAGATCAGACTTTAAAACTCCCTTGAATATTTAGTTTTCTTTTACATAATTCTGAATACTTGTACAAGTGCAGGCATTGCAATGTAAGTGTGGAATCTCAAAACTAGACAGAAAGGGAGAAGAAGGGAAAAACATAGCTGTAGACAAAGTATTTTAAGAGGAAGAAGGCACTGGAGTGAATGTTTGGAAAAGCTAGGTGAAGTGTGACTTTATTTCCAATGGAAAAAGACCAGACTCTTACCTGGAAAGAGGTGGATCTTTAAGCTAGATGCTGCAAATTGTGGTAGCCTTACTGGCTGTTAGTATGTCCCATTCAGATCTCCAAGGCCAAAGGAGGCTATACTAATGCGTTGTGGCGGGAAAGGTTGGGTTTTCTTCTGCTTTCTGAACAGATACTGTAATCTCTGTAGAGTCATGATTTCTAGAACAATTGGGGCTTTGTTAGAGATCTTGTGTAATGCATTTTGCCAGCTAGAATAAGGAAATTTAAGCTCTTTTCTAGTATTTCAAATTGATCTCTTCTGCTTTCCTTACTGCCGTCCTTCTGAATATTGTCCTTCTGCCTTCTGTTGAGTCCAGCATGTGGTGAACTCAGTGCTGGGTACTGCGACCAAGTATTTATAATACCTACACTTGAGAAGGAACAAAGGCAGTGGGTCTCCCAGTCTATTTACTCAGCCTAGGATGTGTCTGTGCACGATGATCCCTTGAGTGTCAGTTCCTGCATTTGTGTGGACAAAGTGAACTGAAATTTATTTCTCGTAGCCCTCATTTCTGATGCAAGACAGGAAAATCACCTGGCTAAAGAATTACATTAAACACGGAATAAAATACTTGGTGCAGTACAGTTTGTCAGGAAATAAAAGCATGTTCAGAAAGCTAAATACTGCGATTTGAATATTTGAATTCTTGTGAATATAAGGTAAATCACAAGCAGAATTCCGTACTGATGTTTTTTCCCAAGTTCATAGTGGTCTGCAGTTCAACACTAAGTTTAGAGCAAGAATTGTTTTTAGTTATGATGAACAAATAGTGCAAGAAGGGGGAACTATGTAGACACTTCTTTTGTTTTGTGTCCTGAGTGGGACACTCCCCCCCCACCCCCTCACCTTCCTGCCCCTTGCTGGCATATTTACTTTCAGGTAACGCGTAGCAGCAGTGTTTGAACTCTTATTGCCTGTCTTTTGATAACAGCCCCATTGCCAAAACAGTCTTCATACAGCTTAGATTTTTTTAAATTAGATTTTTAGTTAGATTTTTTTCAGACCATTTTGTATTACCAGGTTGTCTGAATAGTCTGAGTCACGTCACCATGTGGTGTCAGGTCTAACTTTGTACAAGGGCAAAATGTTATTTTATTTTAGATCTTTTTCATCAGATGATGCAGAAGGTTCTGGGTGCAATCTTGCAGCTAATTCTGTCTTGCATCTTATAGTGTATGAGTGAAGTGGATTTCTTTATTTATTTAAAATTAAGATATTATTTAGTTTCCGTTTTCTCAATAATTTTTTCTTTTTCCCTCTCAACATTTTGGCTTTGTCTTTCAGCAGATATGTGTTGGAAGATCAGCTAAAATAGTATATTGCAGTGGGTCAGTATTCATAGCATCGCTTAAGGTTCAGAAGGGATTTAATGTTCACTTTGAGCTATTTATCAGAACCTATATATTTTAGGGGATTAAAATGTTATGCATCTTTCCATAAACATCAATTACTTGGATAATATTTTTTCGTTTATACAAGAATTGAAGTGCACATGTGCTGGTAAAAGAGGAAAGCTTCGCAGATGTACACTTTCAGTAAGAGTGTATATTTAGCTGAAAAATCACCTGTTGGTTAACAGTCCTAGCTTAAGCATGCATGATGCTGTAATACAGTTTAATCGTACAAGACTTTTTCTGTGGAATTGAGTTGCATTTTTATGCAGTGCATTCTTTGGCATTTAGTAGGAATGCTGAAATGGATTTATGCGCATCACTTTTTTCCAAGCAAAAAGATTACGGTCAAGACTGGGAGTATGTGTTAAGGAAACTCATTCTAGTAATGTGACTACTAGGTTGATGTTTTCTCTGACCTGAACATTACCAACGCTTAAAATTAACATTGCATTTACAAGAAATTCTTAAATATTTCAGACACAGAAATGCACAGTGGAGCCATAAATCTGCTGCTTAGTGATACAGCAACAATGTAAAAAATGTACAAGAATGTATTTTAGTGCTAATGGCCACAGGCTAATTTCAGTTCCTTTTTAGACTAAATGTTTGGCACTTATTTTTACTTCTTTCTCATTACATCATTATCAGGCATACTTGTTATCTGTCTGGAAACTTTGGAGACACTGGGGGGTTTGTTGTTACTGTTTTGTTGATTTTTGGTTTTATTTTGTTGGGATTTTTTTTCCTTCTTTTTTCTTTTAAGTTACCTAGATTGTGCCTCCCGTGTCCCACCCCTCTTCAACAAAGATGGAGAAAAGCTGTCTGTCACAGAATAAATTTTAGGTTTTTTTTAAAATGACATTAAAAATGGATTCATTTATATATTTTCTGTCATTCTTTTAAACCAAAACCTACCACATCTGTGGCTCAAAACGTATTTTAAGTTTAGGGAGGAGGAAATAAATAGGTACGTTTTAAAAGTGCAGTCTGTGCTTTAAGCATAGAATGAATCTTCATCTGTATAGTTCATGCTCATACGGGCACGTTCATCAGCTTTCTGTACATGAATGTTAAGAGTTAGTAGTTTGACTGAAATGCTGTGCCTAGCTGTGTTGAGAGTGGCAGGGAGAGGTGAGCGGGCAGTGGGCGCGCTGGGCGCTGCCTCCAAGACAAAACCCCTGGAGTTTCCTCCTCACTTGCGGGGTGACCAGTTTCCATTTAAACAAATTTTGCAGGAGTTGAGGAGTCTCCTTCTGTTACTCAGGGCTATGAAATGTCCTGTGTATTGAAGTATGGAGGTCTCTGATGTTTTTTCAGCACAACACGAAACTTTCACTCCGGCTCTGGCTAGTTTTCGTGTGCTAATGTACTTGGAATGCAGCACTTCACACCTACCAGGAGGTGGTAAACGGCGGCATTCCTGCGGGGTTATCACAGCTATTCTCTGCTGGAGAGAGAGGAAGAGAAAAGAGGGTGATAGGGAGGATTTCTGAAACTAGTTTTGCTTCTGTGAATATTGCAGTTATTGAAATCAGTGATAGCAATTGAAGGATTGACAGCTCCCAAACACTCTGGATTGGGGACTTCTGTCAACCTTCTGTCTAAACTTTGGTTTAAAATATTTGTACTACCGATGTGCTTTGACCCATGGCTGTGGATCACTTGCCATGGCTTCCCCAACTGCAGTGTGCATGTGAATTCTGACACTATTTTAACTGCAAGACATTCAATTCTGTCACTAAAATAACTTAAAATTAATTCAAGTTTTTGTGTTTCTGCATCACTTTAACTTCCAGTGTCATGCTGTTGTTAGGGAATTCTTTATACCTGTATTGAAGGGAGGGGGGGAAAAAAAGATTCCTTTAAATTCTCACTAATAATGATGAATAAAATAGAATATTCTATATTCTCCCTAATAGAATAGAATAGAGTATTTCATTTGGAAGGGACCTACAGTTGGACCTAGTCCAACTGCCTGACCAATTCAGGGCTGACCAAAAGTTCAACCAAATTATTAAGGGCATTGTCCAAATGCCTCTTAAATTAGTTAGTTTCAAGCACATTCGTACGTGTGGCTTGCCAGCTAGGAAAACTGCTGAATTTCCAAAGCATGACTGTGGGGATCTACACACTGTGGGAGCCTATAGTTGGGATATTGGTTCTGCTTTTCAATTGAAATATTTCAGCACCTTCTTTGAAAGCATTACTTATTAAGCATAGTGGAGGTGGAACAGAAAGCTCTTGTCCCTGGGTAGAAAGAACCATTAAGGCATTATGGGAGCGGTGAGAATATCTTGCAGCACTCAGCCCAAGATGTTTGTTTGCTGTACGTACTCTAAAAATTGGAGATAAGTTTTCTGTGTTCTTCTGAATTGTGAAGTTTCCAACTCTTTTACTAATTGGCACAATGAATACTTAACACACCAACTTTGCGTGTGGAATATATGTCCTGTTATAAAATGTTTCTATTTACTAGTAGGTTTTAGCTTGGGAAGCTCTAAGGGACAGAGGAAGGAACTACTGTTAATATTTATAACTGAATTAACACTGCTTTAGGGAACACTTTCTTATGTCATGGTGTAAAATGGACCACTTACATGGGATCAATAATTTCTAATGTTTTCTAAAAGTTGTGGGTAAATGTTGTTAATGTCTGTAAAGTTTATAATCTGTATATAATAATTTCTGAAATGAGAGTCTTCATTGGTTAAAAAGGAAATGTGTGTAAAGTAATGCTGCTGTCTTCTTTTTAATAGGGATGATGATGTCACAGTTTAATATTTCTCAGAATTCCATGCGTGGTAGTCCTGCATCTTCCAATTATCAACAAACCACTATCTCACATAGCCCTTCCAGGTAATGCTTTCTTTTAAATGGGGTAACAGAGGCAGTGAACTGCAAGCTTTTCCTACAGTGACAGTCAATTCTTGTTGCACGTATGTGAGCGGAAGATGATCAGTGTCAAGACAAATTTTTGCATTTGTCTGACAGCAGGGTGAGTTTCTTCAGCTGGCAAAGAAACACCTTTCTGTCAGTGAATTAATCATTATATTCTAAGGATTAGTCATGATGCTCTGGTCTCTCTCCCTCCCATAATTTTGGTAAACTTTCTTTCCTGCTTAAGGAGTCCCCCTGCCTGCCTCCTTCCACCCCTCCAGCTGTTTTCTGCTTGTTGTAGAGGCTGAGATTGGTGGCAGGAGGATAGGAGAGAAGAGGCTAATGTGTTCCAGCATGTATAGCAGTAGTAGTGTGACAGAAGGGTGGGAAAGGCGGCTTGTAAAAGCATAGAGTACTGCTGTAGCAGTTATGCAAAAGGCCACTCGGAGGAGGGCAGGCACAGTAATTTGGCCAGTCTTCCAGCAGCATCATAGAATCATAGAATCATTCGGGCTGGAAGGGACCTTTAGAGGTCATCTAGTCCAACCGCCCTGTGGCAAGCAGGGAATTGGCTCTCTAGTTCTTTTTTAAACTTTAGAGTGTTGGCAAGTAGCATGTACCTATAATCCAGACCTTTGTTAATATAATAAAGCCCTCTGGACTAGAGGAAAGAGTTCGGCATGTCAGTTTAACTCAGTTACAGGGCTTTAGCAGAATTCATCTTCAGTTATTAGATATCATTATTAAAATAAACTTATTTCACATTTCACTTCAAATTCCTGTAAATGTTTTGGCAAATGAAACACACAAAAACCAGTACACTTTTTAACTTTTATATCTAAAAGGCATATTGAAGAAGGTTTTTTGAATTCTGAATATTACAAAGTCTTCTCAAAATCCTTGTGTTAAATACTTTGCTATTTCTTTCTATGGAAGCTTACCTTCATAGAGTTGCTGTCCAGAGCTGAGGGTTGTGAAAATGTGTAATGTACTTTCTGAAGTGTTTATTTGGTTTATTTTTATTTTGAAAAGCTCATATAAGAATGTAAGTTATAATGGACATGTATTATTGTCACGAGCCTATGTTATTGTTATAGCTTCCTATCTGTAGGATCAGTCTAAGATAAAGCCAGTGAAAGAATAAGTTGTATTTGGTGGACTTTGGGTCAGGTGCTACCTAACTGCCTGTCACATTCCTGTATCTTGGTATTATAGTTCTGTTTGATGAAGTTTTTGGAAGCTTACTGGAAAAATGATATTTAGAGTAGATGGCTCCTTGTTAATCCTGGTGACCTAGTTCTTAATTAAAACTTAGCTGTCACTTTCATTCAAATGTCTAGGACTAACTTTTGGAAATTGCAGATGTTACTTTAGTACATATTTGTGTCATTGTTTCCTTTCCCTAGGTGGAGGTCTTATGAATACTTTTCATTCTGTTTTTTACTTTTACTAATGCAATACCTAAGCTGTGACTCTTAAGTAATTATTGAAGTTGGGAAGGTGTCAGTAGCTTAAAATACTGCTTTTGAGGGAGATTCTTGATTGTGTTGCAATTTTGTATCTTAAAGAAATGGTAATGTTCTGAATGTGTAATATTCCAAAAGAAATAATAAATTTGTGTAAATTTGCTTTTCCAACTTTTAAAAACCTTTTTAAATTTTATTTTTAGCCGATTTGTGCCACCACAGACAAGCTCTGGTAACAGATTTTTGGCACAACAAAACAGTCCGGTGCCTAGTCCGTATGCTCCTCAAAGCCCTGCAGGATACATGCCATATTCACATCCTCCAAGTTACACACCACATCCTCAGATGCAGCAAGGTAAGTCCGTGGTGTTTGTTTTATTCTCCTATCTCATGTCAGCTTTACCTTCATGTACATGTTTCACAGCTGTCTAATTTCTTTGAAGGAGTCAAACGCTTAATACAAATGTTTGAGTTGGCAGGTGTGTTTAAGGTTTCCTTTCCTGACTGTCCAGAGTGGTAGTATATATTTCATTTTTAAAAAGAATGAAATAAAAGGGAAGAAGAAAAGGTAAAACACACATTCATGTTGCATTGCTCCCCTATGTATACCCATTTTACATAGTTGTCACATATACATGACAATAGAAAAAAATCAAAACAAACTGAAAACTTTTATTTGTTAACTATGGCCATCATTTATCTGTAATAGTGAAAACATCATTTTTGCCAATGTAACATAAGTTTTGCTGCCAGCTTATTTAGCCTTACCAAACCTTTGTAGTGTTGACTAGGTTAATTCTAAGTTGGCTAGAACTGTGCTCCAGGTATGCAGTAACTGGCAAAGATGACCTTCAGATGAATGGATTTCTTTGTTCTTTACTTTTTTAAAAACAATCTTGAACAACACGAATACTGTTGAAGTATCTAGGCATTTTTTTGTTGGTACATAGAATTCTCATTGGATTCTTTTAAATCATTTGTTCTTAAGGTTTATCATTGTGCATAGAATGTAAATAGCTGTTCTGTATGAAATGTTGTATGTCTCATGAGTACATTGGAAGTTGCTAAAGGTAGTAAATACAAATTATATAGAGGAAAACAAAGTTTTCTATAACCAGTAAGAGTATGATACTGACTGTAATTAGGTTAGATGTGGAGAGAATTAGGAGAGAAACTTGGCTAATGTGTACATGGAATTTAGGTTTTAAATGCTCTTGAAAATTAAAATCTTAGGTATCTAATTTTCTTCAAGGTATTTGTGGCAAAAGGTTTCAGTCAAAAAGTTGGATTCTTACTCAGATTCCAGACTTCTTGCATCCAGCTCATTAATATCCACTGTATGGTATTTTCTCTGAAACTTTTGAGAGTTATTAAGTGTGTGAATGTATCAGTATAATTACTTAAATTTTTATATTTCAGCTTCAGTGTCCAGTCCCATTGTCACGGCTGGGATGAGGAATCTCCATGAAAGTAAAGTTTCAAGTCAGTTGTCTGGAAATTCAGCTAATCATCATGCTGATAATTCTAGACATGGCTCAAATGAAGACTACCTACAGATGGTGCACAGACTAAGTAGTGATGTATGTTACCTAAATAAGTTTATTGTGATAAAGTAAATATTTATTATGATAAAGCAAGTATGTGTTTAGCTGCCTTAGAAGTCAAATAATTTACTATGTTGATGTATAAAACCACTGAAAATACATTTCAATTTCAGATGTGTAACTCAGCGATGCAACTTTAATGTGTGAGGTTTGATTTTTTTCTAGATCTCTCTTTCCTTTGGACCTGTTTGTAACATTCATTCTGCTGAAATTAGGAAAAGTAAAAAATCTTCACATAATCTCATATGTGAGTTTATTTTAAAGAAATGGTAGAGTGTCTCTACAATTACTGTAGCAATATGTTGATGCAAACAATAACAGATTCTAAATAGGTATATAGTTAACTTCTCTCTCCAAAGATCCCCACAACTGTCAGTTAGACTTCACATATTTAAATAACCTATTGGGTAGTATAATTGTGTTGTCAAAGGCAAGAATTCCTATGGACATTTTTCCTTACTGGCGTATTATGTGCTTTTATAATGTGGTGTCTCTGTAAGAAGTTTTCCCTTAGTGACTTTATTTCATGTGGGAGGAATTCCTTCTGAAATATTGAATCTAAAGGAAAAAAAATCCACAACTTTTTCCTACATTTTTTTGAACTACTGATTAATTTTCTTCTTAATGAGCATCTCATCCTGTGGATGCAGCTTGTTGAGATTCTTCTTTACAAGTTTGGCACACAATCTCTTAACAGCTCTTAAGAGGAGAACACTTAAGTTTCAATTTGATTTTTTTAATCCAAACCTGATGGGAAACAGGCTTTTTTTTTGTTTTGCCTTTTCTTTTTTTTGTGTGTGTGATTGTGTGTGTGTTTTATTTAGCTTACAAAAACCATGGGCAACTCTTACCTTCCCAAACTAGCTTGTGGAAGCAAGTAAGTGTTGTATTCAACAACCGTACTGTTAATACCAGCGTCCCTAAATCCATTGATTAATCTTGGGACTAGTACAGTAGAACTCCAAGACAGTTATTAGTTTTATTAGTCTTTTTTTTTTTTTTTTAATGCAAGAGTTATGCTGATTAAAAATATTAGCTAAGAAGTAGTACCTTAAACAAGACAGTGTTGTAAGGAAGGAATCTATTATCATACACAATCATCAGATGTTTTGCTCAATTTCTTCTTCAGAAAGGGAAATTCTTCAAAATAGGA
Source organism: Cariama cristata (assembly GCF_000690535.1). Classification (NCBI taxonomy): domain Eukaryota; kingdom Metazoa; phylum Chordata; class Aves; order Cariamiformes; family Cariamidae; genus Cariama; species Cariama cristata. The sequence continues at coordinate 86,967 of NW_009628303.1, read as the reverse complement.
AGCTGTTCTTGACACTAAATGTACGTATAGCCCCCAACTATGTTAGAGGCACACTACCAAGAGATTCTTGGTTATGTTGAGAGAGGTTTTTGAAAACTTTGATATTAGGATAATTTATTTCATAATTTTTGAAGAGGAATTATTTAAACATACTCATCCCTAATTTTGTGATTCAGACCATAAAACCTCATCCTAGTTCATGAAAACTAAGAAATGAAACTCTTACAAAATGGACAGACTATGAAAGCATAAAGCAACCTCATTGGTTGATTGAATTGGAGAAATACTAAATGTAAAAAGTAGTAAACATTGTAAACTTGCACTGTTATCCCTTTGTGCATTTTCTTAATGCAGCCTATGTGTTACATTTATTTTATTTGTAATTATACCTTTAAAAGCTGATTTTAGTAGCTGTCATGCAGAAAACAGTTTGAAGAATTTGGATTAATTGAAGTTTTGCATCTGTGTATGAATAATAAGCTTAATCATAACGTTGCAGCCTTCTCAGAAGCAGCATGACCTTGGCAAAGATAGTTATGAATGAGGTTTATTAAATCATAAAACTTAAAAACTAGTTATTTTTTATTCTTAGTTCTAGGATTTTATTGCTTTAAAAATGTGAATAGTTACAGGAAATTGTGTATTTGTGATATATGATTCTACAAAATCAGCAAGTAGACTCTTGAAGACTCACTACACATACATTCAATTTAAGGACTATTTTTTGGTAAACTTGAGAGCATTCCTAGAATATAAGTTTGTGCTTACATATCACCATTTTGATGAAGGTCTGAACTGGGAAACTGGAAATGAGCACTTCTGAAAATTTGTCAACTACCATAGGAATGGCATCTCTACCCAAAAGATCATCTACCTAGTTAGTCTGTTAAGTTAATTTGGTAACAGTCGCCTTTGCCTATGTCCTGGCAATCACGGGTAGAGGACCTCACCTATCCTAATAAAACATATATGCTAAAAAGTTACTAAGCTTTTTTTTCAGTGTTTTGGAGGGTTTCTTTGAGATTTATTGCAAGTCAAAAATAAGTCAGGTTTGAAAAAAAATCAGCGCTGTGATTTCAGTGTAGTAGATAAATGAGTAACTCATCAGAAAATTAATTTGCTTTGACTTAAAATAACAACATGTAAGTGTAAGATACAGTTCTTTTTTTGGTGTTGAATCTAAATATAGACTTCTTTGCATATGAGGCTTTCCTCACATGAGGCAACAACTCTTATTGCAAGCAGTATTGCAAAAGTATAATTATTAGCACAGCATGAGCTTTAGATTCATTGTGCTGTGGGAGGTAAAAAAAAAATAAAATTGTTTTTTAAATGCCCATGGATCGTGAAAGTGATGAAATCTGCTTTCTTATGGATTTATATTCTTCGGCTTGTAAGCACCTTCAGTCCATAAATTTCAAACTCTTTCCTTGTCCCTAAGCAGTGTCAACTACGCCTTCACAAGGCAACAAGGCATAACATGTACACTGTCTAGTCTATGGCTATGCACATAGAAATTGACTGTTTGTCAGTTATCAGAGGGAGTGTGTCCTTGCCCATCTATGCAGACTTCTATCTCATTGAAATGCCAATTTAGCTATCTAACTTACTACTGGCTGCTGATTTTTTTTTTTTTCATACAGACATGTAAAAACATAATTACAGTTGAGCCTTCTAATATTATATTATTTGGAATGAAATTGGTCAAAAGGATAAAAGGTATTTATGAGACAGATATTTCAGGTTTGGGAAAAAAAAAGTTACATGAAAGAACTGTGTGTATTCCAATACCTCAGTAGGAGCCACGTTAGACTAGTAGCTACAGAAATAACAAATTCAATTAGGAAACAGATTAAATAACCTTAGATCTTCTTTGGAGATTTCCTTTGTATGGCTTTACTCTTTAAAAGAACAGACTTTTTGCAGTTTGTTTATAATTATGGAAATTGTCTTTTCATAGATACAGAGGTTGTTAGTTTGTTCTTTCCCAAAAACATTTCCATAGATGTTGTATAAAAAACAGTGCTAAAAGTGGGAAATACTGTTCTATAGAAGTTTAAATCTAGTTAGGGCATTGAATGAATGAGTATACTCGTGACCAGCAGAGGGCTCCATGAAAGCAATAAAAAACCCATGTAGAACATTTAATGGGAATTTGAGTAATGAGTTTCATATTTAATTTTAAGGTAGTGTGGGGATGCAAAAGACACATTTACATTCTTAAAGATAGAGCATGGACATCATTACATTGTAATTAGTATTATATTATAAAGAAGTTTATCAGAAATTATGTATTCAGTAGAAGCAGGTTGTTCTGTACAAAACTGGGAAGACAGTAGAACTTGTTTGTCCTGTTAGGGAAATGCTTAATATTGCCATTGAGTCATTTCCTATCTAACTGTTGAGACAGGCAAATAACCAGCTAAAGTCACTCCAGTTGTGTTTTACATGAGTATCTCAACTGCTGCAATGAGGATGCTAGAGATTTTCTTCAGTGTGTATGCTGGAGGATATAAGTACAAAGTGTTAATTTGTTTGACTGTAAAAGTAAGATGACATTGTAGATTAGCTTTAAGGGTAGGTTAAGTGAAAAAAAATGGTGAGTTTATTTTAAAAATCTACATTTTGTGCTCAATTTCTTTCAGTAGGTGTTGTATAGATGTCATATAACTGCTTTTCAGCTCTTTGCTATGAGTGCTTGTAACAAAAAAGTACTAAGTGGAATCTTAGTGTAAACCAAAAGTGTTTATTTAGCTAGAAGACATGTACATAGATTTATTTTTGTGTGCAGGTTCTGGTTATAGATTCTTCTTAGGGCTGATTGTGCTTTGGAATATCGCCTGTATTGTCTAATAGCAGTTTAAATTACAAAGATTTATATGTAAATAAATGGTTTTTTAATATTTCTTGTATACTTTTTTATCCAATCCATTTTATCAGTATATGTGCTAATTTCAGTCTTTATTTTATCAAGTGTTCATGTTCATAATGATTATTTTTTATCATTGTCACTTTAGGATGGCGATCCTTCAATAAGGAATGCTGCATCTTTTTCCTTGAGGTCACCACAGTCAGTCTGCTCTCCAGCTGGAAGTGATGGAACCCTTAAAGGTAGTCTAGCAGTTATATATATCAATGTAATTTTTCCCAATTTTAAAGAACAGAATGTTTAAAGAGATGTTTAG
>NW_009628303.1:70972-83751 GCF_000690535.1 Cariama cristata | reverse complement strand
CTGCTGACTTCTGTATTCAAATACTATTAGAGAGTATGTAATTGTATTTTGGATACAAAATTATTTTGAGCCCTGATCCAGAAGAAATTTCTGAAGGTCTGAAAACTGATTAATCATCCTTCAAAACAAAGCTCAAATTCTTGGAGGACAGAAGGATTTAAAATCCTTTCCAATATGAGGATTAAATTCTTTATAAGAATGGTTTCAGTTGCTTTACATAAGAAATGGTTTAAAGGCAGCATTACGAGTATTGAACTCGAATTAACCAGCTCAAAAATGTTTTAACTTGCAATGCTTGTCTTAATTGCAATCATGAAATTTTAAGGACATGAAATTAAAAGTAGTTCAATGAACTCAATACATATAGCATAAATGAAGCCTGAAAATCTTAGCTGTGGAGAAGGAATAGGGTGAACTGTCAGTCAGTTGACAGGGCACAGAAAATAAATCTGCTCAAAATAATTCTTTATGCTAAAATCTGGAATGCATACTGCTGTTTTCAATATTACCCCTAAGAAGCAATGACTGAGATACATGAGACTTAGCAAGGCAGGGGTTTGGGCATATTCTTGCTAATTTAATTTTTCAGTGTTTATATATTTACATGGCAATAGTAGAAAGATGCAACAGTGCTTTCTTCTCTTTAGCCCTGAAACAAAATTAAGTCTTTCTGGATGGTGAGGTTGGGTGGAGAGGGAGAATAGGAGATGGGGGACATTCCAGAGAAGGTCAAGGTATTGGCCATGTGCAGCCTGGATAACAGACATCTTCGACAGGGGTGGACCTTAGAGCAGCCTTCCCATACCTATGAAGAGATTATCAGGAAGACTTGAATCAGGCTTTTCAGTGTTGTGTAGGAAAGATGAAATACAATGGACTTCAATTAAAATGGGAGGTTGTAACTAGGTCTAAGGAAAAACTTTTTTACTATCAGGACAGTTGAGCATTGGAAAAGGTTGCCCAGAGAATCTGAATTTTCTATTTGAGGTTTTCAGGATCAGGGTGGGTAAAGCCCTGCATAATGTGGCCTTGCTTACTCTGCTTTGTGAGCATGAGGATGGACTAAAGACCTCCTGAGGTCCCCTGACTGAATTATCCTGTGATCCTGTGGCTATTAAATGATCTCTGTGGTTAATCTTCTGTAGGCATATACTGTGTTAAACAGGGATAGAAGAAATGTGGCTCAAGTGGCAAGTGAGAAGTACATATATAGCATGCCAGCAGCATTAGTATTTCAGGAGGTCTTGTGCTAGATGACTTGTTAGACTTGTGTAAACGGTGAAGACTTAAATGTGGTGGTTTTTCTCTCTTTGTCGACCATATCAGTTTAACAACATTGTGAATCTAAGCTACTTCTACTCAGATACATGATTACCACTCAGCCAGAAGGTTATTTGAATTATTTTTTTGCGTGAATTTGCTGCTGTTTCAATTGGCTGTCTCAAACCACGTTTTGAAGGGATGCCTTTTTGGGTTATTTCTGAAAATAATCTGATTGTACAGTTCAGATTGTAATATTTCAGCATTAGAGGGACTGAAAAAGTACAGGAGAAGCTTTTTGATTTATTTACCTGTATGTTAGCTGTACTTTTCCCATTGATAAAGCACACAACTGAAATACTAATGGTGCTACCATTTTGCCTTTTAAAATAGATTAATGAACCCTGATTGAGAGGACGAGTTCTTGATGCTGAAAGAATCTTGCCAGACATTTACTTCTAGTCTCGTATTTTAGAAATATATGGAAGAGATGTGGATAATTACAGTGTTATTTAGAACATGAGATCCCTGACAGTGAGTTTTTTGCTTATGATTCGCAGTGAAAGTTGTAAATTTTCCAGTGATGAACAAACAGCAAGTATCTATGCTGAACTTTTTGTTGCTACTCTCATTAGTCCTTGAAAGTTTTGTTGACAGGTTGCAAACTTTCATAAAGAAAATCGGCAAAATACTTCATTGTTCATTTCAGTGGGCAAAAAGAATGGCGCTAGACATCATCAGTCCAGAGAGAGACCTCAGGAAGGATGTTATAATATCTAAGCTTTCTTATATAACATAGAAACTTGAAGCAATTACTGAAGTTGTGGATACAGACTGTGTTTCTGTACTTTTGATGTGGAAGTAGCAAGGACTTCTGAAGACTTGGAGAATGTGATTGCACAGTCTTGAATTATTTTAGGACTGCATGTAGTGCTTTGATGGAATCTGAACAAGGAAGAAGGTTTGTTTGCAATTTAGACAAATACTTGAGAGATGGCAGAAGTTACATTTGTTGTTTTGGTTGGTTATTCACTTACTTAGTGGAGTAAAATTTCTCTGTTACAGAAATCTGTGGTTCACTTCTGTTCCAGTAAAGGTACCAGGGCAGCTGAAGTTTCATCCAGAAGTTCTAGGCTGGTCTTTATCCTTTCTTTTTTATGTAAATTTTATATTTTTAGCTATGCAAACAGAATAATGGCTCTACTTTCATGCTATCATCTGTTACCACATCTACTTTCTTAAAAAAATAATTTCTATTAATTCATCTATGAAGAATTAACATAGAGTATTTTCCTTTTGTTGATCTCATAAAATATTCTGTGGGTTCCATTACCCAAGACTGATTACTCATCAAAATCCTTTATCCATTTGTTCTACTTTCCCACTGCTCTGGAACCTCAGAAAAAGGTTTTTACTTTTTTAAAAGATAACTTCTAAAAATCTGTGTAAAGGAAAGCTTTCTGCAATGTTTTTAGTCCCTTACTTTCCAAATAGAAGAGTTCATATTATTTACAGTCCTGTTTCCGTACTGTTTTCTAAACTCCTGGGAAAACATCTGTAAGGACTAGCAACAACCCTTATGAAACTATGCAATTTTGCACTCTTTTCCAGAAATAAGGTGTATTCCCTGCAGAAATTGTTAATGGATATTTCATTGTTTTCTGAATAATTTGGAAAGATTACTTTTATTTTCTTAGAGATTTATAGGACTTCTCCAGAGAGATTCCTCTGTACTTCGTCTCTGAATGTGTAGTGGGTGGCAAGAGTTAGGGATCTGATCAAATCTGTAGTACAGACTTCAGTGCTCTCAAACGTACTTATTAAGAAAAGTTATCATCTCGCCCTCTGTCCTTCAAAAGAAAGGTGAAAGAAATCTATTCAAAGATTTTTTTCTGACAGGGCTAAAATAAACATTCATTCTTGTTTCTTTCTTCAAGTCTTATTTTTTTATACAAGGATGCTTCTGAACACAGTAGTTCTAAGCCAGAACAGCCAAAGCTGAGTTTTTCATGAGGCATTTGAAGCTCTTGAGAAAGTGGTGGGACTCTTCCTTGACAACTATTGAAATAATATGTGGAAAGTGAATACAGTCTGTCCCTAAAAATCTCCCAAATGTATATTCTTCTTTGTCTGTCTCATATACTATCCTTTTAAGTTTGAATTTTAAATTAAGTTATGCTCTTTGAAAAAGGAATATCAACATTGTCTGTTAATCAAAATAAGTAATAATTTCTTTATATCTAGTACAAAACTCAGGAAGGTTTCCAGAGGAAGATTTTGTGGGTTTAGAAAATCCAGCAGGCAAGGACTTGAGGGCTTCCCATCTTCTTACCCTCATGTTGGATGACCTGTACCAGTATCATTCCCAGTAACTTCCATCTATTCTTTTTTGTTAAAATGTCAGTAATGGTATTGCTTTACTCTTGGTATGCAACCTGTTCAAATTCTTAGTGCCAGAAAACTTTTCTCCTAATGCTTAGCCTGAATCATTTTTGTTGCAGTTAGGCAGGACACCTCTTGACTTCTTTCCAGTGGGCAAGGAAAAACAATTCATATCCTTTTTTTATGCCAGTCGTTTGTATCTCAAAGAATGTTATCATGTCTTGCAGTAATCTAATCTTCTACAGACTGAACATCACGGTTTCTTTCTATCATCTTTACATAAGTCATCATTTCTGAGCTTGTAATTGTCTTTCATGTTTTTATCTGAATTCTGGTTGGTCTGCATTTGTCTTGATGTTGTACTGTCCTAAGTGGTAGATACAACTGTATTTGAAGACTTAGAATTAGGAGTAGTCAGAAAAGTACTGTAGATGACTTTGTATGATACAACTGCTATATATGAGAGTGTAGCTGCTCTTTGCTGATAACTTGGATTCATATTGCAAGTTGTTTTAAACATATTGCTGTCTTTCTGTAGAGCTTATCTGTCTTCCTCTCATGTTGTTACAATTGCTCTTTCTCAGATGAATAAAAAGTTTGTACTTCTTACTGAGTTTCTTTTGTTTCAAAATGTTACTCCAATTAGTCAAGAAAACTGTAATTTTTTTATTCGGTTTTAAAAAGCAGTTGTGGACCTTGCTCTCAAAGGCGCAACACCAAAAGCTGTTACGATCTTTAGATTAATAAAATACTCTCTAAATCAGTTACATGAGAAGTTATTAATGACAAATATTTTAAACTACTGTTCTTAAGACAATGCTTTGGAAAACTGCATTTCTTCACCTTCTCCCTTCATCCTTTTTTACCAAGAACAACTGATAGTCTATGAACACAATTTTGCAACAGGGTATACTGCAATCTTACAGTATTTTTATCTAGATCATACTTCCTCAGCTTGTTAGTGAAATTGTTACGAGAAGCTATGTAGAAAGCCATGCTAAAGTCCAGATTTGGTGCTCAGTTCTCTTTAATCCTTAAGACCTACTGCTTTACAGAATAAAATTATTTTGATTTCATAGTACTTATTCTTAACAAATTCACTTTGAAATACTACCTCTTTATTATTATCTCAATCCTTACAGAGAAATTGTTCCTCTATTACGTACTTAAATCATGCAGACTATGTATAATACACTGGGCAGTCCTTTACCGTACTTTTGAAGGGACTGTTTTTCCCTTTTTGAGTCAGCTGGAGGCATAAGTTCTTGAGATTGTTATTACTAATTCCACGATTGATTTAGCCAGAGTTCCAAGGTAAACTTGTCTGATCCCATTTTCATGAAAATATTCTATTTATGTGAAAGTGGTAAATACGATCATATTTGATTAAAAAAATTAGATACTTCCATGTACACGTTGTAACTGCAGTCTCTTAAAATCTTTTGGCACTAGTGTGTTCCTCAGGTTCTGTCATCACCAGGTTCATAGCTGTTCCAACAGACAAACATCGGTATGGGTACAATATGGATGCTCTGGTTCGTTTCTCCTTCTCCAACTTCTGCCTTTAGGGACTTACTCACAGTACAATTACTCAGATGTGAAGCCTAATAATCTGCATGTAGCACATATGCATTCCTTAAAGCTTCTCTTTCCAAACACTTTTCCAGTAAAATTCTAGAATGCTGTGTCCCAAGTTTGTACAACAATTTGATACCCGCATAAATAATGTTCCTGGAGTCTCGAGAATCACTTTGCTATGGATTTAAAAAGGCATAGCACTTCAGTGTTCATGAAGTTTCTCTCCAATGTGCTATGAACCAAATATTAGATGTTAGTCTTCATTTGTTCACTAGCAATTTTTTCCAACTTTCATGCGTAGGATGTAGAATGGGTGAAAGACTTTCAACATCTGGGTACGTTAACCAGCAAAGGAGTTAAAGACATACGAAGACACTGTTTTGAGGGACCCTTTGGAAATTGTTGTGCAAGTGGAAAGCTGATAATTCTTTAAAATTCTCTAAAATATGTGAATCCTAAGTTCCTGGTAGTTGTTTTTTAACCACGTGCATCACAACAATGAATGTCATCGGTGTTGTGACTGGTGCATCAGCTTTGAAAGGCAAGTGGCCTTTTCTCTGAAGAGGCTTAGAGATGATCAGAGAAAGTATCGTGAGTGCTTAAGTAAGATGCGAGTACTGTGATGTGGTTAGAAAGTGTGCAGACAAAAAACATAAGACGGAGATGTCAGTGATGTGTGCAGTCTCCTGGACAGAAGCATATTTGTTTGCCAACCAAGTAACTGATGCATAATAAGCAAGGAAAGCTATTCCAGGTGTAAACAAACAAGAAGTTGTTTTGAACCTTTACGTTTTTAAGAAGGCTAAATCACTGTCAATGCAATGCATTTTATAATTGCTTGCATTATAAAGGATTTGATAAGAAAGCAGTCAAGAGTCACAGAAAAAAAGGTGTTCACAAATTGCCACAGCAGTGGATAAAATTTCTATCCCACTCAGTGCCATCTACCACTAGGAAACAGTAGGAAAACTAATTAATATAGAGAACCAGTGCCAGAATTATCATGGGTGGTCAGGAGGACTGTTACCAAAAGACTGTGGGGGTATTGTTGATGGGTGTATTTGTTCTCTGTGGAGATGTTATTTCCTATTGATGTTACCTGCTTCTCTGCTACAATTGGTATTATCTGGTTGAACATCAGTATTTGCTATTCAGTAATGATACAATGACCTTCCCAAATCAGTGTAGAATCTCTTTTTATCTCCCAAGTTTTACATATTCCTGCCATATAAAAAGAGATTGCACAATGTTCTTTTACTGATACTGTGGAAGATCAACTACAGAAAGTCAGCTTTTTTTTTTCTCCTCAATTACTGCACAACCCTAGATTTAGACTCAAAAGCTGCCTACGTATTTCTCTGTTTTAAAAGAATATACTGAAATTCGGTTAATTCCCAAAGATCATCATGTCATGTACTACATTGACAGCATTTTGTAGAACAAACTTTCTCAACCTTGGAGTCTTAACTGGTTCAGCAAACAGATCATAACTGTCTGTCTGTATATTCTTTCCACAAAAACGTTTCTTATGTTATCAACAAGTCTTCTAAGAGCTTTGTTCTCAGGCATATAGGGGCTCAAGCTTTCTCCCATAGGGAATACTCCAGACTGACTTCAGCAGTAACAGGCAGAACTATCTCTGTATAGTGGGTGATGTTTTGTCTAAAGTCTAATTGTCCAACAGAATGTGGTACATGTTCAATGTGTGATACCTATTCAAAACTGCTAAAGTCTGTGGTAGACTGAAACTGTTCAAGAATACTTCACCTTTTTTGGTTTCTTTTCACCTTAATACATAGGCATTGTAGCTTCTAAGCCTCCTTGTTCCCAGAGGCTTAACCACTGTTAGACATCTTAGAAATCTGTGAAGTTATTGCCACAACAGATGCTCTTAAAATGCAGCTTAAAGGCCTTATTATCAACACCTTTAAAATGCAGCTTATAGCCCTTACTATCAATACCTTTCAAGAATTTCCTTCAGGAGGAAGATACTCTCAAATACCTATTTGTAGTGCTGCCTAGGACAGGGAAAACTTTACTTTTTGTTTCTTTGTTTACTGGATACTATGTTCAATGGAATGCACTGAAATCCTTCTGATCTCCTCAAGTCTACCCGAAGATAAAAAGAATCGCCTTATCTGTTGCTGCAGTGTTATTTTTCAGCGTGACAAATTCAAAATTAATAGCAAATCAATACCATCTTGTCATATTTACTTAAAAGTTTAGGACAAGGGAGAATCAAATCTGTCCTCTGTTTGAAGTGTAACTGAAAAACAGTAAATGTTCCATTGTTGCAACTTCAGAATTACTCATTGAAGAGGTAATTGAAGAGTAAGATGTTAGTAGGATCCCTCTGAAAAGTTTTGAGCTGCCTCTAATATTTGTAGAAATAAAAATGCAGCTTTTATTTCCTGAGTGGTAGTCATTACCATAAGAGAAATCAGTAGCTAATGATTTCTGCTGTACATTACACTAAGACAATCTTGTAAATTACCAAAAGATACAGTAACTGTGGGGGGGGAGGGCATCATAAGAGTAGGAATCTGTGGTGAAAAGCAAGTGAGAGATCTTCATAGGGTGTAGCCAGGACTTCAGTACTGGTGGTTGAGTGTGGTATCTAATTTGAGGAGGGAAAGTGCAGTAGTGGAAAGATCTTGAGAATCAGGATGATTCAAAACAGGGCTTCCCAGCGTTGTGGATGTTATTGACAGAATATGGAGCTGTTGCTGATGGTCAAGAAAGGGTAAGATAAACCCATTTCATACCCTGCTCTCTACATACAGAAGTTACAGGACTTCTCACAGAATGTACTAGGGAGACAAAATAAATATAGCAGTGTGTGCAAAGAAGTCATCGGTAAAGGCACACCTTTCATGTGAATTGAAGCTTTGCTAGAGGTATCCGTTCTTTTTTTCAGGTCAGTACATAGCTTAATGATTCTTAATATTTCTTAAAATATCTGGTAGGAATTTAAGCTGCAGAATAAAGCTGCTTTCTTGTTTAGTGGTGTTTCTTGAATGAAGCACATAGGGACCTGTATTCCAATTAGATTTTGATTGTTAGAAGTACTGACCTATGATGACCTGAACCAGAATGACTAATAATAATCTCAGTCACTGCTTTCTGAAGATCAGTATTGCCCAGTGGATGAATGGAATCTGATAAATGTTTGCTTTAACAAGAGGAGGCTGGCCCTATTGGTCTAGCCAATAGACTTTTCTCCCCACCCCTCACCCCCGTATTCCTTTTTAGGCCAAAAATTACAGCTCAAAATTATAATTGGGACAGGTTGAAAAGCTTCTCTGTTTTTCAAAGCTTTTTGCTGGGCTAACAGTTATGGGGAGCTGGTTTAATTTGAGGAACAAAAAATTTAAATGTGATTAATTGGAGAATGGTTTTAATTAAAAATGTCCTCTTTTAAAAATTTCTGTAGATACACTCAAAGCCTGGAATAAGTGCATGTAGAAGTAAAAATGCATACATTTAAAAAAAAAAAAAAAAGATGGGGTGATAAGGCAGGGAATGGTAGAAAAATGCCTTAAGACAATTGCTGTTTTCTAGATAGTAATGATTGGGGGAGGTTGGAATGAGTTTACCTAAAATAAAATTAGAGAAAAAAGTTGCAGATGAACTGTCAGAATCGAAGTGAAGGAGGTTGTATATGTTTTGATTTTTTTTTTTTTTTAATTAAAAATAATATGGCTGAAATGGCTAATGCCTATACACTGATCCTTAAATCTTCATCACTGAACCTTATTGGAATCTTTCTGATCTTTTCTTTTTCTGTAGTCAACTTGCTTTCATTGACCATTTTGTAATAGTTGATACTCTGAACCTGCAGGTACTATTTTTATTTAGTCTTTTTTGGTGGTGGTTTTTTTTGTTCCGTCTTCTCTGAAATCCCTTCTCTACCTGCAGTGGACTGCTAAAATTCCTAGGAAATACACTGCAACTACCTGGATTGCATCTTGATCTAGGAATGATGTGCTTCCTACCAATCTTGTTTAGACCTTTTGTGAACACAGATATATGTAGAAATACACATTAAAATTATGTAGGTTATATTTAGTGTGTTTTTATATAAACATGAAACAACATAACTGTTCAGTTTTTCTGAATTATTATTCTAGGATCAAGACAACCTTTAATCCAACAATCTCAGCCTCCACCTTATTCATCACCTAGAGATGTTCCCCCAGACATATTGTTAGATTCTCCAGAAAGAAAGCAAAAGAAACAAAAGAAAATGAAGTTAGGCAAGGATGAAAAAGACCAGACTGAAAAAGCTGCAATGTATGATATCATTAGTTCTCCTTCCAAGGACTCCACTAAGCTTACATTAAGACTCTCTCGTGTAAGATCTTCGGATATGGACCAGCAGGATGATATGCTTTCTGGTTTGGAAAACAGCAGTGTGTCAGAGGGTGATATTCCTTTTAATGTGCAGTACCCAGGACAGACTTCTAAAACACCCGTTACTCCACAGGATGTTAACCGCCCACTAAACGCTGCTCAGTGTTTGCCGCAGCACGAACAGACAGCTTTCCTTCAGGCACAGCAAGTGCCTGTTTTACAACAGAACACTTCAGTTGCTGCAAAACAACCTCAAACTCCTGTGGTACAGACACAGCAACAGGTTTCGCAACAAGGAACTATAACGTCATATGATGAAGTAGAATTGGATGCATTGGCTGAAATTGAGCGGATAGAACGGGAATCAGCTATTGAAAGGGAGCGATTTTCAAAAGAAGTGCAAGATAAAGGTAAAAGGATTGTGTGTGTGTATACACTATATATATTATATGAATATATATATATATATGCATATAAACCCCATATATATATAAAAACCTTCCTGTCATTGTCACATAGTTCTGTTTGCTCAGTGTAGGTTCTTCGGTGACATTCATCTCCATTCCCCTCCAACAATGAACTGTAATCTCTCATATATGCATATTTTTAAATTCTGGTATTCTTTATTTGGGGTCTTGATGGATGGAAAGTGAAGTTCTTATGTTTCAGAATTCTTTTTAAGCTACTCTTACTTTGAACCATGAGACTGAATGAAGTACAATTGATGTTGTTTATAGTTTCTAAAATCCCAGCAGCAACATAAGTCAAAATTTGTAATAAGTTTTGCTAGTTGAATTATTAATTAACTACCCTTATTGCCTAATTCAAGGAAATACAGGAAGACTCTTTTATCTCATTTCTATTCGTATTCCCGTTTGAACTTAAGGTGAAGGAGGTGTTAGACTAAAATCACATCTGTTCTTTTAAAGGCAGTGTAATGATTGGGTAATATATACTACTATGTTGTCTCTAATGTTTGTTCAACTGGATATTCACCATTATGTAGGCATTATGAGCTTTAGAGAACTATCATACATCTATATGATCTCTAGCACAGAACCAGATGAGCTTCTGAAATGTGTTCACTTCAGTAGCTGTACTGGTTGTCTTAACCAATTTCATTGAATCTATCCTCTTTGGGTTTTTTTTGGTTTGATTTGATTTTTTTCCTATTGCTAACTGGTTTGAAGGTCTTAGGTTTCAGAAATTTCAAAAACAGATGCAAAGCCCACAAGAAAATCTTGAAGATAAGATGTATTTTATAAATTAGATAGTGATAGGTTAACATAAGTATTTTTCAAAAGCTTCCTCTGCACTGTGTTTAATTTCTGAGGAAAAAATCTTCTATAGTATAGTGCTAATTTATTAGATACTCCCAAGAAAAATCTTGCGGAGTGGAAAACCACGCAAATTGTGATTTTGAAAGTTCATAGGTGAAAATGATCAATTTTGGACATACTTGCATGGATGCAACTGAATTTATGTACAGTTAGTGTCTTTAACCAGCAGAGAGAGCACAAATTTTCTCCCTGTTCAAAATTTTTTTTTCTATTTTTAAAGACTGTGGAGTGGGGGAGAGAGAGAGAATTTGTTTGTAAATGTGGTTGTTTCAATTACTAAAAGGTTTAACTTCTTAGATGTTTCTTATTTGGTAACTAAATCAAGTCTTTTTAAGAAACGTTGTTTGTGAATATATGGAGAAAATGTGTGCTCACTACAAAAGAGATCTCTATCATTTTTAATTTTAATTTAATGAATGGAGAATTTGTTACTTTGCTTAAATATCTTCTCCTAATTTTAAATTTATTGATGAAGAGCTTGTGGTTTGCCTGATAATACTTCAAAAGCTACTGTTATATCTGCAGAGTTCAAGTAGAATCTCCAGCATGTTTTAGCTGAGAAGCATCTGAAAAAATGCATTGGAGCAGCCTTCAAACACTTAGGGCAAGACTGAAATACACTTTCTCTTTTGTTCAGGCTTTCAGGAAACGTTGAGCATTAGTTGTAAAGTTTGTTTACCATAATGACATAGCCGCGGGCAGACTCTGATTGTTTCTTTTGGAGAAAGGAGTGATTTTTATACAATGTGATCTCTCCCCTTCACCACTGCTCGATAACCATCTTCCCAAATAAGGATTCCAACCCTATGCTTCCCTTCTACCTGCATCGTCTGGCAGGTCTCAGTTCTTCCTGAGTTCCTGCAATTGCTATGAATCAGGCGCAAGAGTTGCTGCCTTATATTGGGACAAATGATCACCATTTATTCACTGGTGGTAAGTTGCCCCTACGTTAGACCGCGCTCTTTTCACTTTAACTGCTGAGGTTTCAGCCATGAATGAATAGTATTGAATAGAAGGATTTTTAGCAGTCTTGGGTCAGATTTCCTGAAAAGCTGTTACTTCGGAGGAATAAGGTTCTTAATTTTTTGGTAATCCTTTTGCTGCTGCTTTTAAGTTTGTACTCTGTCTACAAGTTGATACACTCTGGGGTTGTTCTAGTTACAGCTGTTTGGTTTGATGTGACTGCAGGAGGAAGCTTCCTCTATTGTTCCTAAGGGAGTAGGTCTGTTAGAAACATATCCAATAACTCCTAATTATGTCATTCATTTTTGCAAAGCTGCTTACTGTATTTATACAAAAGCCTGTCATTCATACATATACTGCAACTTCAGATCACATTATGTCAAGAAAATAGTGTCATCATAGCAAGTACTTGGTCTAATTAGAGGGGGAATGTGTAGTGCTAGCTGATGCTTTACAATGGCAAGTGTCCCTCTACAGAACTTACACAAGATGCTGGCACTTGCGAAAATCTGCATGAAAGCATCTTTGCTGCTTTTGTAATCAAGGCATGGAAATACATGTTGCAGTCACACTACACTTTTTCTATAGGCGTATGTTGCTGTCTTCCATAAATTTGGCATCGGGTATACGTTTGGACTTGATCTTTGAGGTCTCTTCCAACCATAATGATTCTATGAAATTACTTTGAGTAGAATTGTTCTCGCAAATTTTGGTAGAAAAGTAGTGGTCTCTTCTGTCCTTTTTTTCAGATGTGAAATCTCTATAGTACTATGCTTTATCAAAGGTTTTCAGGTGCTTTCTTTTTAACAGTAAGACTTTGATTCGATATGACTTGTTCTTCATGAGTCTTGGAACCAGTAGTGTGCTCGAACTGTTTATTCCAGAGGAGAGACAGAGATTTTG
>NW_009628303.1:35976-70956 GCF_000690535.1 Cariama cristata | reverse complement strand
GGAGGATCTTGCTAAAAAACTGCTACACTTGCCTAAGGCAATGCTAAGGTTTGGTTTGGTTTTAATGCTGAGTTGCTTTTATAATGTTTAGTACAGGTGGGAAATGGGGATTGGAGCCCTTTGGTAATTATAGTACTTTCTGTAATAAATTGTTAATTCTAACACTACTGTTAAAATATTTAGCTTCCACAAAACAAGGTCTCTCAAAGTGGGAGGCAGTCTCTTTCAGAGGTGAAACTAACACAGAGTTTTGCAGAAGTGCCTTCTTGTTTGAAAAGTAGCATATCTTTCTGGAACCTGATTGTCATGCTTTTGTTTTCTGAAAAAGGAATTCTTAGTGCAAAAATTGCTAATGCAAAATCTGGCAGATTTGACCTGGTGTATGTCAGATGTGCATAAGGAGTGATTTTATAATACAACCTTTTTTGCCTCATATCTGAGTGCTTTTCAGAGCTCTGTTTTTGTAATTCTATCCTTTTGGTCTATTTGGATCTTGGGTTAAGTGGATTATATGGTCTTTTGATCATGATAGAGAGGTGTGAAGTTTGAAAAAGTTGGTTTCATCCTTGTCCTCTGTGTGGAAGGACAAGAGTCCATCCCCTCTTCCTACTTTTTCCATCAAGGAAGTCTCTCTGTATTGATTAATTTGGCAAGTAATTTGTCTGTATCTGCTATTGAAAGGAATAGTTGGAGATTTTGGACATCAAGGCACTTGGCAGCAAAAGTTACATTCTAATACATCTATTACGTTTAATAGCCTCAGAACAAATAAGTAAGTCCATGACATACCTCTGGTCTTCAGTTTCCATTGACCTCCCTCACAATGACCTCTATACCTCTATCAGATACAAGTTGTCAATCGATACTAGGTCAGATCTTCTCTTTTGAAAGGGTATGTAGTATTACAGATAGATCCAGCTGTTCTTTATCAAGACTCGGATTTTCTGAGTTGGAAAAAAAAAAGTGATTTAGAAGGGCTAGTACAGAAAAGGATTAGCTTTTTCCACAACAATCAACAAGTGAACCATTCTCTGCTTAGGAATATTGTGATATTTTGATGATATCATTTCTTTAGAAAGGTAATGAAGCTTCATGCAGAATTTCTTCTCTTCTAATCACCATCAGTAGTCACATGTCCTGTACTACTTGGTGCTTTTGAAACAAATAGAGGTCCATATTCTGAACCTATTTTGTTCACTTAACTGGAGTTGTGCTTTGTTCACGTTCTGAAGTTGACTACTCTGAGAAAGTATAGGAAATCCTGTTGAGTTTTAGAAAACGATGTCCCAGGACTTTCTGTTCTTCTCAAGAATCTTTTTTATCGGGAGGGGGATGGGGAGGGATATTGAGGGAGAAATTTCATTTTGGTAGCCTCAGTTCTTTGCATTAACTTGCACTTTGCCATTGTTCAGACACAAAAATAACCCACTTGTATATAGTCAGGTAGTTTAAACCTAGCCAGTCGCTTTCGGTCTGAACCTTTCCTAGAACATTACATTAAGTTCTTCTTGTTCTTCAAGATTTAGACCTGCTACTGAATTAATTTTCAGGTTCAAGGTTTATAGCTTAAGATCTTTCGTACTTTTCTAAAAACCCCAAATACTGTGAATCAAAAATACTTAAGATATTAAATATTAAAAGGAGCTCTCAGTCTTCTAGGAAGGGGAAAAGAGAAGATAACCTTGAAAATTACTTGAAAAAAACCAGAAGGTAACCCATCTTTTTTCAGAGACTCTTTTTCAGATTGCTTTAGTTTTGTTTTTGTTTTGTTTTGTTCAGATTTGGTAAATCTTAATTTGAGCTCTTCCATACCTAGTATTGTGTGTTCACTGTTAGATTTTAGGCTACTTCAAAGACACTTTCACACAATGCAGCTGTTTTAACAGATTAAGGAGTTCTACTTTTACTTGTAAAAGGGACTGTTCTCTGCAGTTTGTGAGAAGAATAATGAAATCATTAATCACTAACCATTTCATTGGGAGGCTAATATTTATTTTTAAACTTAAAAGCATTAGAAGCATTTTTTAAATGACACAAACCTACTCATATCTGTGTGGTTTTCCCTATATATTTTACCTCTGAGGATCCATTTTACCCACTTCTTTGGAATCTTGCTGTGGATTCTTTGAATTAGGAAGAAGTGAAGCTGTAATAACTTTATTTCCCATAAGTGGATCAGTTAGGGGGCATTTGGATGCCTGCTGTGGGCCCTTCTTTTTTTAGTTCGTTCCAAGCCCATAGCAGCAGAGACACACATCCCAAGAGTGTGAATCTGCCGGAGCAAAACTCTCAAAACTACAGTTATAGGTAAGTAACCTTTTTCTCTTACCTTTTAAGTTCTTATCCAGCTCCATTCCCTTTCTCCCCGTTACCCATCTCCCCAAAAAAGTTCCCCAAAGAGGAAAATAATAGAACAACACTATTAAGAATGGTTTGTTTACATCTAATTTTATGTAGCCAGTTAATGAAATGGCAAAATGTGTAATTATAACCAGTATATTAACATTCACTTCCAAAAATATGTTATAGGGGTTTTATTTCCTTAGAAATGGAGGTACAAGTGTAGTCATTTATATAGTAAACTTGCAGAAGATTACAGTCACTAATACCAGAAGATGAAATGAGACAATATAAAATTTAAATGACTGTGTGTCTATGTAGTAGGACAATGTGAGAATTAGGTATCATGTATTTTGTGTATACAAGCTTTCATTAGGTCTGCATTTCATATTGTGATTTAATGGATGAAACTGGAACCTTATACAGCTTTCCCAAGAAAAAGCAACTTTGTAACCTCCAGTTCCTATAGATGAGAGATTTTTTTGTGTCTTTGTTCAGACATGTTTTAATAAAAGTAAGGGGAAGAAATTCCTCTTCTAACTAGAGAAAGTGCAATGAAGTGTTGCAATATTTCCATCTATCTAGGAAAAATTACTTCCTTTATATTTTTTATAAAGAGTGAAATATTAATTGAATGAAAAACATGTTTTTAAAAAAGTAGAGTATTCTTTTAAATGATATTTACTTTATTTTGATGCTTTTGTGTAACACGAAATCAAATTCCCCTGTTTATCCTAGATTGTCCTTTATGTAGGGTAGGTCAGAAACCTGCTCTTGTAAGGAGATGTAGAAAATAACTAAAACCTAGCAGTTTAGTAAGAAGTCTATTTTTTTTTAACCTGTAGTGTAAATTAAAATCAGAAAATTAAATATAACTGGCATGTAGCATATACCCTTGATTGAACCTATTAGATAGTTGGAAGGCTTTATAATATTACTTACCCAGTAATGACTTTATTTTGTTCTGGGACAGTCACTTCTTTATAATGGATTTAAATGTTGATAAAGAAATGGCATGTATAATTAATAAACCTTATTAAGAGTTTAGGCCCAGCATTTCTATAGTTCATAGTCACTAAGCTCACTCTGATGTCAACCTAAGAAGACACAGACTTTTTGTTATCATGCAGTATAAGTGTTACTGGATTTAGTTAACTGAGGATATTTCTGAGTGCAAGGTATAATGTCAGAATAAAGTCAACATCTGGAAGGGAGATTTCAAAATCATTGCTTATTTCTAAAGTTTACTGTTTATACAAATGAATTAAAAACTAATTGGATATGTTAATATGTAAATGATACATAAAATAAGTAGTTTTCATTAAGTCTACTGTTAGTGCATTGCGTTTTTCTGGTGAAATTAAGTGCTGCATTGTGTATTTCAAAGTAATTGCACTTCAAGGTTTGCTCAGATATTTGAATAATTGAGTTTACAGAACTGTAATTCTTCACAAAGCAATCACATGGATAAAACCCAGCGTTTGTGTCAGAAAAATCTATGTAATAAATTAAAATCATATTGTTTGTAAAAGCAGTATTAAATTCAGGGAGGTTAAGTTATAATTTCCAATCTCTAAACAAGTGTAGATGCGTGATACTTTTCTGTGGCTCAACTCTTGTTGTTTTCTAGTGTAATATTTCTTTCGTATTACTATAGTTGACAGAGAATAATGAGTTACCAGACGTCCTTAAGTAGAAAAATTCGTAAGATCATATTTCATTCTCCAGTTATGTTGATTACATTATTATTATATTTAAGAAAACAAGCAAAACTTTACCAAAATGAAGTCTGCTACACCCTAAGACATGCCAGAGACTCCTGTGGTCTTTTTGGTTTTTGTCATGAATGAGTTTGGACATCCCTCATGATGGGCTTTCCTTTTTGCACAGTGACTAGAAGTTTGATAAAGTCTTTTAACGGATTGCTAAAAATCAGCAGCTGTTTTTGTTCAGATTCTCAGAAATCCCTTCGTCTGAGCTGCGGCAGCTGGAAGCCCTCTGGTCTCTACTTCAGAGACTTTGGAATTATGCTTTGTTTTATAAAGCTGCTTATACCTGGTTCATGACTGTACTTTCTTAGTTTCTTCTGTAAAGGAGCAAGCCATGAGAATAAAATTTTTGACCTAGGTTTGTTGAGTCTCTCCTTCAAGGGGAGGAGCTAGTGCTGTGGGAATCTCTTCCACTGATGGGAAGAATTCTCATTGGTGGTTCAATTGTTTGTTTATTGGAACATGGCTTTGGGTGGAGGTCAGGTGAGAGCTGAGAGGTCAGTAATGCTATATGTTCATGAAAGAGTGGAAAGATAAGAATGGATATTTGCCCTGACTCCATTGATAGCTCATCCATTAGTACAATCAAAGTAATTTTAAACCTTCCTTGTACCCAGATTAGTTTGATTCGTTTAGATTTTTGTGGTCTACAGAACACTGTTGTTTGGGGTTACAGAGCACTTGGGCAACTTTGAAGAGATCTGTGAAGAAAACCTAAGAAAACGGTTGTCAGTAAACATAGATTTCTTTCTTAGACATATAGTTATGGGTTAGCTGTTGAAAATTCCTAATCTTGACTATTAGCTTAAATAAAATAAGCTTGTAATTAGCTTCTGGCTGACCTGTCTCTGATGTTGTTAAAAAATTGAAGGTTTGACAATAAATAGTAACTACTTAGGACTGATATATTTGGTTTAAATTTATTCATTGCTGATTTAAATAATTAAAATAAGTGGTATTTCAAATGAGTGGAGGCATATCCCAGTGATCTCTGAAGAATGTTAGTGCTTTAAAATATAGAACTCTTAATTGTTATGCTTTAAAAAAAGGAAGTTGTATTGGAGTCATCAATATGGTTCATCTGGAATTCAGCATTAGAGGACCAATCTTCTTTGTGGTTCTGAAGAGGAGTACATTCACATTTAACCATCTTACGTATGAAGTCTTCAACTGAATCCCTTTCAAGGAGTAAATAGGGAAGTGATAATTTATCTGTTGTGTCTTCGAGATCATTCAAGATCATTCAGAAATCTCTGGATTTCAGAGTCTACTAAACGATATCAGTAGAGTGGAGTGTTAGCATTCTGCTAAAACAAAGCTTAACAACCATGCACATAGTTATTATTTAGGCTTATTACCTTTTCACAGATATTTACAAAAGACCCATTTCATTTTGCTAGGACAAGCAGTTCTAGAAGTTTTTAGGCTATCAATGTATTATACTCATTTGTTGAAAAAGTATAATCTGGGACTTGCAATCATCAGGTTTGCAAGAAAGCAGTAACATTGAAGACTTCAGCACTAACGGTGTTCTGGGTGCTGCTTTGGAAAGATTTCAGGTTAAATGGAAGAATGGAGATACTTCTTTAATACAGCTCCCCTCATCCAACTTCTGTCCCTAACACTTGCTCAACTTCCAACCATATCCGTTTTCAAGATGGATATTCTTCACATCATAATTGACTCACAGTTTCAGCAGAAATTTATTTTGAAGGTGTCTGTGGTTAGTCCAGTGCAATGTTTATTTGCACAAAAGTTCTGCAGTAACTAATTAATTTCTAAATCTGAAAGTACTCGTCATTGTGACACACAGATATTTCCAAAGATTAAGGCCACAACCTGTCTCCAGGAATACTGTTCATAAGAGGACAGGTGCGAGATAACCATATGGAAATCCAGCTATTCTTTTTTTCCATTTCAAACTTGTGGGTCCTATAATGTTTTGGTTCTTGCACCACAGTGACACATTTAATTTGACAGAACATCTCTACTACTTTTTAGAATAAGGTCGCTTTAGATCTTGCTTTGAGTACCAAGGAGCTGCCTTTTGGTGAGCATGTTGCAATGTAAAGAGAACATCCATGCGGATTTGCCAAGCCAAAGAGATGTATATTTAAAAGAATAACTGTGATCGAACTGCACTCTGAACGATTATAAATTTGTTCAAGGAATTGAATAAAATTTACATGTATTTTGGATGTATCTACATTCTTGGAGGAGGGAGGAGTGATATTTCTAAAAAGAAAAGAATATGAAAACAACGAACTTCGGTACCTGATCTCTAACATAGACAGAAAACTCTTCTGTGGCTTACTATGTATTCTTTTTATTATTAAAACTATTAGAAAGAGTGAAGCAAAAAGATCCTGATCACACTTTATTGGTCTCAAGAACTGGTGAACCTACATGTTCAGAACTGTGGCAAACTTTGAATCTAGGTCTGCAGGATTTGAAAGAAAAACATTAGTCTGATATTTTGGCAAAGTCCTGGATCCTGATAATGAAAAGAAATTCTCCTATATATGGGATGAAGTGGATGAAGCTTGGATACTGATGCCTTGAAGGATACAAAGTATATTTGAATGGATATTGTAAAAGTTCCTAAGTACATCTGTTAGTCAAACCCCTAAGGGGTCCTTGGACTCATGCCTTAACAAAGTAGATATATGTAAACTTGCATATATTTGATTGTAAAAGAGAAGATAGGAAGACATCTGTTTTCGGAGGGTAATAACTCTTTCCTCACTACTCTGATTCTTTGCTGATTATTCTCATAGAGTTCAAAGTGAGTTCAAGAATTTATAAAGCCCTTGAAGCCCAATTGTGTGTTTCATCTTTCAGATTTCTGCAGCTATCAGAGCAACTTTAAAAGGTTTTGTGCTCGTTCAGTGAAGTTTTTTCATTGTGCGCAATGAAGATAGTGGTACTATGTACTCATCCTACCTTTTATACCCTAGTTCAACCTGGTATTTTCATGTACTTGGGCCAGCTTTTTTGTCCTAGATCCAGAAATCTCATAGAGGCAAAATGGTAATGATCAAGTCTAGTTCTGAGGATCGCCGTCAAGATGCACTGGAAATATGAAGAAATGTGTGAGTAATCTGTAACTCCGTCTGCAATCACCTTACCATTTAGGAAGAGAAAACTTTGAAGGTGTCCCTTTCTTCTCAGATAAGATGTCAACAGATTGTGGTTATAATAATTTACTAAAACATCAGTATTCAGTTGTCAAGAGAAATGAGGAATGTGCATCAGAAGAGCTCTGTATTTAGAGGGAGTTTGTATGCCAAATTGTGATGTGATCATCTACTTGTATGTTCTCAACTTACAATTTGACGTTTTGGATGATGAAGAGCAGCAGCATTTTGAGCCCGGTCAGTTACAGAAGTTCAAGTGAGACAATTTGTCCTACTTGAATTGTTTTAGTTGTTTAATCTTGAAGGCTTCAGCATGAGGGCTCTGAAAGGTGAGTTTTGGTTGATCCAGCTACAGCTGTTTGCGGCATCCCAGCTCCTGGCCATCCGCCTTGCTCCTATAGTCAGGGTGGCAGAGGGAAACATTTGCTTGGCTCTTAACTGACTCGTTCAGCCTGGTAGGTTAATGCAAGCCATGTTCACTAGTGCCTTAAGGTGATGCATTGGACAATGAAATGCACATGGTGGAAATAAGAATGCATTTTCCTTTCTGCTACATGTGATAACCTCAGTTAAAGGAATGAGGCAGATAACTGATAACAGTAATGTCTTAAAGGCTACTGTTAGATCCACTATGAAAACTTTACAGGACTTTTTCAGTGTGACTGACATTTCTGGGTTAAAATGAAAAAGCTGACTTTTTTCCTAAGAACACAAGTTTCTCAATCTGTGTTTCAAAATTTAAAGAGTTTTAATTGAGAAATAAGGTAATTATGTGTGTGGATGTATGTGTATTAACGTGTTGGGTTTTTGTTTTTTAAAAAAAATCAAACTTGAAACCTATTAGTCTGGAAGCTTCTACGTCATGACGATTCCTAAGACCTGCCGTGAAGCTCAGTGAGATCAAAGCCCTCTTAGTCACAGAGAGAAAAAGATTTGTTTTGTCACTGCATGAAGATTTAAAAAAAAAAGTATTTGTTTTAATCAGATGTATAGGGAAATTAATCTGTATAAGTTCTTATATGAACCCAACAGTTGCTGTAGTACAGAAAAAGTAAAAATCTCCATGCCAAAAAGCTGCACCTTTGATTTGGCAAATTTATTTTGCTTCACATGTTTACCATAAAGTTGGCAGTTGTTCCTATGGGTTTTTGTTGAAATTTGAAAAGGTCCTTATTGGTAGTTGGCCAGTTTCTGCATGGAGTTTGTTGTATCTGTCTTTACTGTCTTCCAGCCACTAAATGTACATAATTTTGGAGTTTTAGGAAGTTACAGGTGTACAAATAGATTTGAGAATGAAAATGATGGTAAAAAAGCCTGTTCACATCACTGGAATTGACCACGTTACTACTTGTTATTGTGTTCTAATGTTAATTTTTGAGATGATCCTTCAAGGTTTTAATTCTTCTAAATAAACATCTTCTACAAATGTAGAAGAAATTAGAAGTCATATGTTGTAATTCTGGTTTACAATTTGAGAGGGAGTTGTTTTTTTCATTGGAGTTTATTTCCTTGTTCCTTGATTGCATCCTCCTTACCATTCATTCTCCTGCTTCCAAAAGAGCCCTGGCTCATTGCATCTGGTCCTAAGGCACCACAAGTCTAGGCACAAAAAAAGTTATTTTTCTTATATTGCATTTGTGGTCTAGACATTTTGACAATAGATCTACAACAGAATTTCCAACCTGTGTTTAGTCATTCCTTAGACTTAAAAGTCACATTCCCTGATTACAGAGAAAGTAATTGTTTTTTTGACAAATTACACAATGGTAGTTAAGAAATGAGAATATAACCCTTAGTGCAGGTAGGGCTTTTGGTTTTCATGGCAGAAAGGAATTTTAGTTTAGAGTACCACATTGGTAATATAAATAGGTTGTAGTTTAAATGAATAGAACATACTCTTGGATACTTCCATGTGCTTCTCATTTCTACGAATTCTTCTAAATTACAGGGTGTGTGGTTGGCTCACTTTATTTTTCTGTATTCTACTCTTAATGATTTTTTAGTATAAACTGAAAGGCTTATGGCAGAGTCAAGCTCCTGACACTACGTAAAATTATCACTGAACTTTTTATTTCATCCATGAAAAGCATTGTGATTGCCAAGGGAGATTACTAGAGCTTTGAAGTGTGTAGCAGCCCTCCACCTAGTATATATGTGTTACGGTATAGACTCCAACTCTTGGTATACTGCTTTGCTTCGAAGAGAAGCATGGAGTGCTGGAGTTATTTTAATCATTTTTGTTCATTGTTTGTGTGTTCCCTGGCTAAAATATGTGTGAAGTCCAACTGATGCATTGAACCAAGTAGGGAGAACCTCTGTCTTAATCATTGCAGATCCTTGCTTAGTTCATGTATAATGAAGCAGGCTGAATCTGCAGAAGAGAATCTTTTATAGTAGTGTTCCTCAAAAAGTAGTTGTGGAGGTGCACTTTAACTTTGTCTTTGCAGACTTTTGCTTCAAGTACAATTGACTAGTTTGTTTGGTTTTGGGTTTTTTTGTTTGTTTTTTTTGAAATTTTTTTTTTTTTTGTCTTTATGTATTGTAGCTGCTTTATTGGGTGGTTCTCTTGGGAATTATACAGGGGCCTTGATTTCATATGTTTTGAGAGTTGGAATTTTTTATGATTAATTCACACCTGTGGTAGACTGACAATGAATGATAGTCTGAATACATTAAAAAGTATTAGCTAGAGAAGTTCTAATCTTGCTTTTAAATTCAATGGATTTTGTTGTATGTGCACATATACATGCTGAGGAAGATTAATTGGTGGGAGTGGAGGGGAATGGACATTCTTGCTTGGATATTTACCAGTCTATATATATAATTTGTGATTTTTCTCTTTTAACTTGCAGATAAGCCTTTGAAGAAGCGAAAACAAGAAAACAAACCACAGGAGGCTGGAGGTGCTACTGGAGGAAATAGAGCAGCTTCTCAGGAGACAGGTTCTGCAGGAAATGGGGCGAGGCCAGCATTGATGGTTAGTATTGATCTGCAGCAAGCAGGAAGAGCAGACTCTCAGGCAACAGTAACTCAGGATTTGGACACCATCAAAAAACCTGAAGAAATTAAGCAGTATAATGACGGGTTTGTATGTGTTCCCCAAGAAGATGCTGTTGGAGTTCTTAAATTTAAACCTGAAAACCATCCTGAGATTTTTAGGAAAAAGTCAGACTTTGAGGGTCAAAAGACGGATATCCAGCAAAATGAAAACAGACAAATGGAATTTCAGCAAAACGAGAGCAGACGGTTGGAAAGTAAACACAATGAGAACAAACAGTTAGAAGCTAGACATGAAAGCAAGCATGAAAGCAGACAAATGGAAGTGAAACAAAATGAGAACAGACAGACAGAATCAAAACAAAATGAGAGCAGGCAAATGGAGATGAAACAAAATGAGGGAAAACAGAATAATGGCAAA
Organism: Cariama cristata; assembly: GCF_000690535.1. Taxonomy (NCBI): domain Eukaryota; kingdom Metazoa; phylum Chordata; class Aves; order Cariamiformes; family Cariamidae; genus Cariama; species Cariama cristata. Next base: position 60,292 of record NW_009628303.1, on the reverse strand, counting down.
CAGGAAATAAGGCAGATGCCCGAAACACCAAAACAGAAGAGTGAAGGCAAGCCCGAAACACCAAAACAGAAGAGTGAAGGCAAGCCCGAAACACCAAAACAGAAGAGTGAAGGCAGGCCTGAAACGCCCAAACATAGACATGATAACAGGAGGGACTCCAGTAAACCATTGTCAGATAAGAAAATTGAAATATCTAGGCATAAACTAGATGTGAAATCTGATCCTTCAAGGGTAAAACCTGAAAGTAGATCTGATCCAACAAAGCAAAGACCTGATGGACGTTCATTTTCTGATACACCAAGGCGTGACCATGATAGCCTTAAACAAAGATCTGAGGACAGGGGGGAGTCAGAGAGGTACAGAGTAGATCCATCCAAGATTAGAAGGCCTGAATATTTGAGATCCTCGAATAAAAATGAATATGATTCTAAGCATAGTACTAAATCTGATGGTTCAAAACCTGAGAAATTTGAAAGGAAACATAGACATGAATCTGGTGAATCAAGGGAAAGATTTTCTTCTGGGGATCAGAAATCAAGACCTGACAGCCCTCGTATTAAACAGGAAGGTAAAGGAGATTCTAGTAAATCAAGATCTGATAAACCTGGTTTTAAATCACCCAACAGCAAGGATGAACGAAGGACAGATGGTAATAAGAGTAAAATAGACAGTAATAAAGCACATAGTGACAATAAAGCAGAGTTTCCCAGTTACTTGTTGGGGGCAAGATCTGGCGCGCTGAAACATTTTGTCATTCCAAAAATCAAGCGTGATAAAGATGGCAATGTTACTCAGGAGTCAAGGAAAACTGAATTTAGAGGTGAACAGAAGGACAAAGTAGAGAAGATTGGGCTAGTTGAAGATCTAAATAAAGGAGCTAAGCCTGTAGTTGTCCTTCAAAAGCTTTCTTTGGATGATGTGCAGAAATTTATTAAGGATAGAGAAGATAAATCAAGAGGCTCTTGTTTTAAACCTAACAAGAACAAGTCATCCAAATCTAATAAAGGTAAGATTTTTTCAATGTTATTTGCATTACATCTTTTACACTGCTGTTCTTTTAGATTTACTACTTCTGTGTTTAGAAATTAAATGCAATCATTTGATAGTTTATATGCTTATATGGTGATTTTGGAGAATAAAGTGAAACTAATCTACGGGCTTGTTGTTACTGGAAATCTTGCTATGATGTACCTGAGATGATTTATTTACTCCAGTGCAAGTGCCTGATGTGAGAACACTTAAATGGTGTACTTGAGCTGTACTTCAGCTACATTGGTTTAACCTATTTATGGTAATTTATCCAGTGAAATGTAACTGTTGTATGTATGATTTAAACTGGTTTAAGTGTTTCTGTATAAGGGACTGGTACTACTGTTAGTAAATCAGTGTAGCTGAAGTGGTGGGAAATACGATGTATACAAGCCCTAAGATTATTTTATATTTTTAATTGGAACTGAAATGTGGTTATCCAAGGCATATTTTGACATGATACAATAAGAACGCAGCTATGAAGTCCCATCTACCTCTTTTACACTATAAATACAACTCTGTTGGGGAGCCTCCATGCTTCAGGCTGTGTGACAGTAAGCTTACAGAAAGGTTCTGACTTTAGGAGAATTCAGACATCATTGTCTCTAGGGTGCATTGTATGCAGAAAGAGGAAGGGAACTGGTAAACAATTGGCTGGCATTTTCAAATTAGTAATGTGGACAGGAAATAATTCAGAGTAGGTTGTAGGTTTGATATTTGGTTAGTTGTCACTTCTGCAGATTTAACACTTTTTTCGTAAGATTGCTTTACTTCTTGGTGCTCTTAATTTTGACTTCTTTGCTTTCAGACTGAAGTATGTCATTTCACATTGTGAAATTGATGATACTAACTGGTCAGGGTTCTTTTCTTTTTTAGTGTTTAGCATTTAAAGCATTTAAATTTCTTACATAGTTATGTTTATAGAGTTGTCATGTCTTAAAATAGACAAATCAAGTAGTGAGGGAGAAGATTTCAGTTGTATGCAGGATGATTGATGAATACAGTTCCATGTATATCATTTAATGCGAGATTAAAATGTTTTCTTACGTAGCTGATCTGATAAGAAATGATGTGGAAATCATCTTTGTGAATGTGTAACTATGTTTATGTGCACATGTATAGACATGATATCTGTATAATGAAATTATTGTGCTACGTCTATTCTCTATCTACTAACCTGTTTGTATTAACTCTTAAAGACTTAATAATTCAGGATGTATATTACTTATTTGTAAAATATTAGCCTCCTTGTTAAATATTTTCTCTTTACCCTGGAAATACGAACATTCTCCCTGTCCGTTTTTGAGGTTCAGAGCAGGCAAAATTTCCATTTCTAATAACAGGTATCTAGACTTAGACATAAAATTATGACATCTTTGTTGTCAGTTTACTCTAAAGATTTCAGATGAAACATTTATGTTCTTGATAGGCAATACTGAAAACTTTCTGATGGTACTCAGCTCTAGTCTCAGAAGGGTGGATTTTGAATTCACACAATTCTATGTGCCAAAAATCAGTGATTTTTATAACCCTCAGAGCTTTATACAGTTGCATGTATGCTTTCTAAAATGTTTCTGAAGTACTTTTTTTGTAGTCTGTATTGTATGTGGTTATTTATATAGAATGTTTTAGTGATGTGTAAAGGTTTTAATGACTTGTCTGATTGACATGACTCTAGTAGCTGTGTCACACATGAGCAGCACATGAATTTTAAAGTCAGGTTCATAACTTTTTGGCAATGTTTATGTGTATGTTTTTGTTTTCTGAAGTCATGTATTTCTTACATACTCTTAAATAACTTGAGACGTAATTTCCAGGGAAAGAAAATGTTTGACTCTAATATCAGTCTTTTTGCTCTTGTATTCAGAATAATGTTTTTACAGATATGCTAGAGATAGGTTTTGTGGAAAGAATGTTTATCTTACAAATCAAGTTTTGAGTGTTCAACTAGGCAGATTTTGGAGAAAGTGTCTTTGAACTTCAGATTTTTCATGTATATTTTTCATTTTACATTTTTTTTGCCCAACTTCCCGGTAGCTTACTTCCTGGGATGTATTATGCTAAATAACTAGGTGCACTCCAATGTTTGAAAAGGTTCATAGTTTATAAAGGTATCTCTTCATACCACAGTCTATTTGCCAACAGCTGACTGATACAGAAGATATTCATGCCATTGCCACACTGTCTTCACTCCAATTAAGAGAAATAGCGTTCACTGTTTTACTATGTGCCATTTTTAGTTATAAACATTTTAATGCACTAGGAAGTGTAATTTTCGTAAACATTCTTTACTGAATTCATCCTGTATTTCTTAACAGATTGTAGCAACACTTTTCTAGTGTTGTCTTTTAGCATCATTCTTAGACTTCTCACATCCCTCTTACTCCATGTAGCTTAGTATATTTTGCTTTATCTTTCTTTATTTGATTTCCTTGTATTTCTTGTCCTTTGTTTTTGCTTTCTCATCCATCCCTTCCACAAGAAAATGTATTCTCCTGGCTTTGTCACATACAACATCTTCTCTGTGATTTATCTGAAATTCAGTTTAAAATAGGATTAGTTCAGCTAGTTCAAAACACCATTTAGATAGTCATTCTGTCTTACGGAACTAGTGCCAATTCGTTATAAAACTCAGTAAAATTGACCTGTTTTAAGCTAAAATTAATGCTTTGCAAACTGAAAGTCTATACAACTTTTTACATTGTTTCAGTAAATTTTAAAATTGAAAATCATACCTTTATTGTGCATGTGGATAAGCCTTGCATTGTACTGCAAAAAAACCAAAGAAACATTTTAATTAAATTTCACAGACAGGTTTGAAATTTTTTTCAGTTATTATATGAATGGGAGGGGTAGCTGTGGTATGCAACTGTTAATATTGAATCATCCCAACAGTCCCTTTTGGAATTTACAAGGAAGAAGTGACTTTTTTTCTCTCTCCTATTCTTTGAGCATTTTTCTGAACGATTCACTCTAGCTCAGAGGAAAGTTACGGGAGTTTTTTTCATAATGTTTTTGTTAAGGGGTGTGACCTGTTTTGTCCAGGTCAGAATGAGTCTAACACTTTTTTCTTCTGGTTTTAACATCTGCGAATGCCTTTTATCCTGATTTTAATGCAAATGTATGTTGTTGGAGGATCCATGAATCTTTTCCCTTCGAGTTTATGCCTACAATGAGGACATCATATTTACTATCCTTTCTTTTCAGAGCTTCAGGAAATACCTTCTCTGCTGCTTCTTAGAGCTATACTGATCAGCTATGTTGGGATGGGAGCTGTTAACAGTTTCGTTGTTACTGCATTGTGAACAAGACAAATTTTCCTTTGTTAAAGTATGAAACAGATACGAGTAATGAGGGAAACTGTAACTGTGTAAGAAGATGTCTGACTTGGTTTATAATATGTTTGAAGGATTGCCTTTCCAAAATAAGCACCATATATGTAATGCAAGTTTTAGTTCTGGGACATATGAGTATGTGTTTTTTAAGACTTGTGCAGAAACACCTTTTGGGTCTTCCAGTAGCACCTAAAAAGAGTTTGTTGTGTTAAAAAAAAAAAAAATTCTGATCTGAATGCTATTCCTTCATTGTGCCGATTGTTACAGGATTTCATTATCTGTGTAACACAGAACTTTTAACACAGGTTTTTATTGCTCACTACAAGTCTTGCCAAATATACTCCATTCTCTGCTGCTATGATCTGAAATTTGAGAGATGATTTGCCATTTCTTCAAAGGTGCTCTGTATACATATTCGTACAGGATCAGCCAAAAAATTTACTGCGTAATCATCTTCATGTTGTAGAGTTAAAACAACACTTCTGGGTTTTCCTGTGTTCTGTTCTTAGGTGGTTTGTTGGTTTGTGGAGTTTTTTTTGTTTTGTTTGCTTTGTGTTTTTTAATTCCAGGTGACTTTTTCAGAGTGTATAGTAACAATAGTTTGGCATTTGTGTAACGTGATGGTCTGTCTTTGAGTTCTAGCACTGCTGGAAATAGTCTCACTTGTGAAGCAGAATAATCAGTTAGGTGCTCATCTTCTAAGGAGGAGTGACAAGAAAGGGAGTATTCCAGGATGAAAAGCTGTATACAGATTGTGTTGGCACAGGGAGTCAGCTTGTGATGCCTCTCACAGACTCTTAGATAGCACAGCAGAGCTATTCACAAATACTTTCTGATACAGCTGAAAACTGTGGACAAAATGGGAGTATTAATTTTAAACATTCATTTAAATCCGTCATGTATAGGACTTCTGTATGGACAAAATGGGCAAACCTTTGAGAAAAATAGCTAATGGCTATTAACACATCAAGCAAATTTTAGAGTTCACTCAAATTTATTTCCAAAATAACAATCTCTTGATACTGAAACAGACACACTGCTGTACTGACTGAAATCAGTGGGGCAAGCAGCTGTGCTGAAAGGAAATAACTGGAGTAAAGACGTATTTTCTTTGGAAACCAAAAGGCTGCAACTGAGCTTGCTTACTACAGATTGTGCTTTTGTAAAGAGAACCGTTGTGAAAGTCTAATTCCACAAATCTGATTTTTGAAATCACCGTCTTGGAGTTCCTGATAGCAACTGCATTTGCATGTGGGAAGGCCAGAGTAATAACCCACTAAGCATCTTGCATGTGCGTGCGCCAGCAGGTGTATCAAGCATGTCATAACTTTCTCTGAAGTTCAACAGAAAATTATGCCACATTTCTGAGAAAAAAAGGATAGATTTCATGATTTACAGCAAGAAGTTTATAATGAGTATTCTCAGCTGAATTCTTTAAAGCTTCTCTTAAACTCTAAATTTAACTGGAATTTAAAAAAAAAAAATCACTTTCATCATAATTCTACTGTGTTCCAGTTTTTACTCTTTTGTGAGATACTAATGTCAACCTCTTTTCAACTTAACTAGACTAGAAGAAGAGCTGGCTGACCCTCGTGGCATTAGAAGTGTTTAAAGATATGTTGGGTTTGCAGAGGATCCATTTTAATACAAACTTTGTCCATTTAACCCTGATTAATTTTTTTCTCCTCTCTGGATTAAACAGGTTCACAGCTTGAAAAATACTCCAGGCATTGTTTAGTCAAAAGCTAAAACCAAACTATATATAACTCGTTAAATCCAATAGTCTAGGAAGATCTCATTTCTCTAGCATGCTTTGCACTGGAATGGATCGTTCTCACTTGCAAGGATTTTTTAGGTGTGGTGTGTCCATCCTGTCCCAGAAAGTATGTCGGGATTTGTATGGGCATTGTAGATACTCTCTGGGGCCTTCACTTTTGGTGCTAGTTTTTCAGTAGTAGGTGTTGAATAAACTGGTATTGGTAGACATTTTTGAATTTGGCCGTTGCACACTGCAATAGGTTTTTATGTTGATCTGTTACCAGTACAATAGGACACATTTTCAGCACAGTGCTTTGCCTCATGGCTGCTTTAGTTATTTCCTACTAGTCTTTGCCTAGTCTTTGCCACCAAGGTAAATATTCCGGTTCTTGCTCTCATAATTGTACTTAAGTTTTCCCTGGATAGTAAGAGTGAACTTTGTGTGTTGCATGTCTAGTTCTTTGCAGCAACAATAAAACTTGACCAAACTCACCAGTTTCATTGTACTATGGTTCATCTGAAATATGATGCTTTGTCTGTTTGCAGATTTAGGAGTGCATTGTTTAATTAGTTCATTTTTGAAAAATTGCTTTGGCACATGTAAGTGATAGAAATTTATTACCTAATTTGTCAGAGCAATTTCTTGAAAGTCTGAAACTGCCTTTGGTTCGTGGACGTGGATGCTTGATCAGGTTCCTCTTACTTCTGGGAATAGCTAAGACTACTTTGTATAAATAATTTTTGCAACAATGCATTGCAATATGTAAAAAGGTAGGCCAGCAATTTGTCTGATGTCAATTACAATATGCAGTGCAGACCTGTTCATGTGTCTAACTATCTAAATATGGATGTTATTTCTTGGCATATGTGCAGGGATATGTGCTCAAAATTTTTTGTTTGAGTTTCAAACAGGGAAAAGCCTCACATTTGCTTCTGGTAAATTAACTTTTCTGTTGCTTGACATTTTCAGATGTCTTAGGTGGCAGTTTTTGTGAAACAAAATTTAAACTGTTTACTTGAAATTTGGAATTTATTTTACTCCATGGAGCATTACCAATGAACAGAAAAGGACGAGACTTTTTTTGTTCCTCAAATTACTGAACTGTTGTTTCATCGAATAAATGTTGCTTAAGTATATGTACTTGATTAATTGCCTTCTAAGCAACTTTCATATAGTATTTTATATTAAAATCTAAAACATCAGCCATCTTTTGTTGTTGTTGCTTATGTCATTAAGTTACTTTAAAGAAGCAAAATGAGAGTAGCTTAATGTGATATTTTCAATGATAAAGGTTGAGAATGCTTCCATGATAGAGTGAGGAAAAAGCAGAGCTTCTGGATGTGCCTATAGTCACAGATCGGATAGAAACCATAGCATTTGTTTTACTTATTCTCTGCAAAGATCTTGGTTGTATTATAGTGCTTATATAGGAGTTTTTCTTTTATGAGAAGAAAAATTATGAGGTGTTATTGCATTTTATTTAATTCAGATCTTTTTTCATAGGTGAGGGACCATGGCTCAGTTTTTAAATTAATCAGAATACATGGCTGGGAAAATGCATCAGTTGTAAATTTCAGATTCCAAACATTGATAGTACCAGAAAATTGCATGCTGTGTTTTGCAACTGTGCAAAACACCTTAACTTTTTAACATAATAAATTGAGTTGACTTAAATTTCAATGCATATGTTGAAAAGCAATGACAGCAAAATCCAAAAGCGATCCCCTGACACTAATTCATGAAAGTGAGGGGGGTTGTGCAGCACTGCATTTATTTCAGTTGTCAATCTTGTTCTATTTTACTCTGAGTAGTGCTATATCTTTTGTGAAATATCTTGCAAAACTAGACTGCTCTAGCCTCCTTTTATTGACACTTTTTTTTTTTTTTTTTTAATAAAGACAAAAAGCCAGTGATAGCAGTAATGAATAAAATAACTTGTGGCTACAGCTGCCACAGCAATCAGGTAGCTTGAGGAAATCATTGATACCAATGTAAAAATGAGTTCTCTTGGCAACTTCGGAGAGTCTGTATTGGGTATATTCCCAACTGGATCTTTCAGGGTGCTCTTTGGTAATCTCTTCCCTCCATCAAAAAATATTTCTTGCTTCTGAGACTACTTTATGCTATTGTAAAATCCTTTTTGAATCTGTGCTGCTTAGCCGTGGGCAATGATTTCCTCTACTGTATCATGGAATTATTCCATTGATGTGTCCAGATTCTTCTCTGACCCATCAGCCTGGCTGGGTCACATTTTTCAAGGCCAGTGCTAAGGACTGAGGTATAAGCAGGGAGTCTGAACTTTTTCTTTTGTTTGGCCTAAGTCTGGGAGCCTTTCCTTTGTTGCCAGTATTGGAGCAGATGAGGAAAAATGATTTTGAAAGATATGTTCAAGCAGATTCTGTGGAATGATATAGGACATATGTCTTCCTAACACTACTTGTGTCCTTCCTGCCAAATTTGTTGCAGCAGAGAATCCTGTGGGAGCAGGCCCTTGGGTGGTGGTGAGAACATAGCAGCCCCCCACCCTCTTTCTGGTGTGTGCGTGAGCTGAGCTCAGGAGTTACCCCTTCATGGATGTAGTCAAAAGGTGAGCGTAAGGGGCTCAATAGAGGGTTATATCCTGTTTATAGGATGTAGCTGTATATCCTTCCATAAGCTTTAAGGCAGAGAATGGGAGAAGAAAGAGGAAAGCTGCTGGAGTAAATGAACTATGTCTCGGAGTAAATGCACTACGTCTCAGATTGTTTTTACTGGTATTCATTTGATGGTGTGTATGATATTGAGGTAAAATTCGAACTTCTGTCTTAAGAGCAGATGTACCTTCCTCACACCTTAAATTCCTCTTTGAGAAAAGGATTGCTATTTCTCTGTGTTGCCCTTCTGTTCTTAAAACTCTCCAGGACCCAGAATTACTTGGAGGAGTGTGAAGCTGATGGGCGAGGGACCCTGATCACCAAGGACTCAGTGCGCCACATAAAGAACATGCTGGAGCTTTTTAAGGGAGAGCCTAGTGGAAAGGATATCATTAAATTTGCACACTGAGAGATAGCCAGAAATTTTCAGCTTTAACCAGTAAGCTGTTCATCAATCACAAATAGTCATGTGGCCCTTTGCATTGTAGTGGCTGAGTGCTATACTGTAACAGTACTTAACTATTTTAAAAGGGTGTTTATTTTCCAACATCTTTATAAAGTAGGGATTTACTATTGTACTTTCTTTTAGTTCTTTATCTAAAATAGAACGTTATATGTGGTTTTGGTAGAATTAAGCTGTGACTCTGTGCTGTTGTAGTTAAAATGACATGGCTATCCAGGAAAAAGAAGGCACTGTTGTTACGGAGTAAGAGTGTATTTTATTTGATTTAGCACAGAGTTTGAGGGTTGTTTGAGCTAATCCAGAAATAAACTGTTTTCCTTCCTGCATGTATGTCTGACATAGGAGGTTTTATCAGTGTAGTTACAGTGGTGACCCTAAATTATTTGAGAAAGTTAGACAGTAAGCTAGTGATACATAAGGGAGGAACATCCTCTGTTGAATGCTCGGAGAGAACGTAAGGAAGGTGAGCTTGGCCTCTGTGGAATTGCAGCAAGACTGGAGATACTAGTCATCAGCAAAATTAGAGAAGAGTCCAGCAGCAGGTAGTGTCTTCTGTGGCAAAAAAGGAGCAAGAGGAGGGCAAAAATGAGCTGCAATCTGTAGGTTTTTATTTTTAATCTCAAAATGAAGATGTGTGGCAATTCATTAGTATAGAAGTTCGAGAATGTGGGGGGTGGTTAAACTGAAATTTCTAAATGGTGAGAAACACAGATTCGTATCCTCACCCCAAGGAAGTGACACTGTTCCCTCTTAGACCCTTGTGTGTTCTTTTATATAATGTCTTGATAGTTGGAAAAAGTTGCATTTTACAATACAAGATATATATAAAGAGTACATATATTTAATATATTACATATATATATTTCCCTCTGTACTCAGCACTGGTGAGGCCACACCTTGAGCACTGTGTCCAGTTTTGCACCCCTCACTACAAGAAGGACATTGAGGTGCTGGAGCGAGTGCAGAGAAGGGCAGCAAAGCTGGTGAAGGGTCTGGAGCACAAGTCTGATGGGGAGTGGCTGAGGGAGCTGGGGTTGTTTAGTCTGGAGAAGGGGAGGCTGAGGGGAGGCCTGATCGCCCTCTACAATGACCTGAAAGGAGGTTGTAGTGAGGTGGGGGTTGGGCTCTTCTCCCACGCAACCAGTGACAGGACAAGAGGGCATCGTCTGAAACTGCACCAGGGGATGTTCAGGTTAGACATAAGCAGCTATTCTGTGACTTGCCCTTCAGTTTCATTAATATGGAGTTTGTTTGCATGCTGTTCTTTACAGTGAGACAAAGATTTTGTTAAGATGGAATTTTCTTCTGTTTTTTGGTTTGGTTTGGTTTAATTGTTGCAGCAGCTTTGAGAATATGTGTAAGTGAAGTCTGAAGAACACTGTTGCCTATAGCCCATTTCAGGCATATTGCGTACACTGATCACACATATGGCAAAAAATGGAGTTATTCCATTGATGAGGACAGTTCTTCAGAAAGCTAATTTATTGGGGCATTCTTACTAACTGGTAGACTAACTTTTTAGTGAAGTTACTTTCTCCTTAACTATTTAAAAAGCCATGCAAACTAAAGGTGAATGTAACTGATTAAAGTGGAAACATGAAAGTAGGTACCAGGTCTTAGCGAACGTATTAAAGGAACTGAATAACTGAAGGTGGTCATACATGTTTTTGTATATACTTTCAAAAGGGTTTGTGTTGTATATTCTTTTAATTGTTTTTAAAACTATCTCATAAACTGAAAAGGCATTAGCATGGGTTTTATAACATAATGTTTGTTGCCATGTGACTGGATTCTTATGGTGAGCTGGATTCTCTTAAGTATTTCTTTACTACCCTGAACAAATAAACAGTATCTTCATTATAAAATATGGAGGTATAAAAGAAGGAATTTGGTAAGATATTCCTAGTTAAGATTGGGTTACCCTGACTCAACATAAGTAATAGAGTAAAATAAATGTTAACAAGCTCTTGACTGGAGACTCACAGTGTATAACATCCCTGGATTTCTTCAGAATAGGGAGTCCTTTTCCTTGTATATCGGAATTGTAGATACATGTGCAGTCATACTTAACTCCTTTGTACTGCATGAGTAAAACTCTTTAGATTTGTTTATTTGCTGTCCTCAGCAGCTAAAGAAACTGGGTATGTGGCAGGTTTGCTCCAGGAAACCTTGTGACAGAAACAAAAACTTTAAAGATAGCTTACAGAGAACTTTACAATAATTCTATTTGTTCTCTTTTCTGCTGTTCCATGCTTGAATACAGAAAGCTTGACATATTCCCTAATAAAAGAAAAAAAGGTAAGCTTACACTGTCAGCTGGAATATCTGTTACAGGAGAGAGTGCAATTCAAGCATTAGTTGAATTTAACAGAGGACATCATAGAAAACAGAACTTTTAGAAGGAAATAAAGTTATTTAAATGTTTGGGAAAAGTAGTAGTTGTTTTGGTTTGTTTTTTTTTTTCATTGATCTCTAATTAATACTGTGGTAATTGATTTATTTTAAAAGATTGAGTAGTGTTCTACCCCAGAAACAGAATCAATAAGGAAAGCAAGAACAGATATTCCTAGGAGGTAGGAGAGTAGTGGCCTGTGATTTTTGTTTGTTGTTTTAATTCAACTTTTGTTCCTTTACTTGTAGCTGGCTTTTGCGATGTCTTTCTTTGGCCAGGTTCACTGTAGCCTTTGTGCTATGTGTGTAGTCCTACTGATTTCAATGAAATTACCAACAGTGCATAAAATTGAGAATATGTGTTAGCGAACCAGGATCTGAGGCCCTCTAGTGATTTTTACCTGTCGAAATTGTCTTAAAATTTGTGTATGTGAATTTTCCTGTGGTCTGGGGCTGGATGTAAGCTAAGTCTCTGCAGGCACTGTATAGGCATGCAAAAAGACATGAAATATTACTGTGGAGTCACCACTGCTCAGGTGTATGGCTATGCAGCATCCAGATTAGACCTGGCTGTCATCCAGTCAGCTGTTGGTACATACAGAGGAACTGATCTGTCCATGCTGGCATACTTCTGCCTATCTTCAATCAAGTGCTACAAAGAAGAATCATGTCACAGCAACATGGTCAACTACGCTGTGAAATATTTTCTAGCATTTTTGAAAGCAATATTGAGAATTTGGGTAACTTCCACAGGTGGTGATTATCTAAGGATGGCAACTTAACACAAATGAGTAAGTGACCACAGCATGGGCAAAACAGGGACAACTTTTGCTATCAGTTTTACTTTATGGATAGTTCCCTACCTCAGTTTGAAAACCTCAGTATTTTAAGTTAAATATTTTTCAAAAATGCACTTAAATTAGATGACTTGCCAAACATACTTGAGAATTATAGAAAAATTATTTTCTGATCATTAGTTTCATTGCATGTAGGCAATTTTTATGGATGTAGATATATGTGAAACCAGTAGTACATGAGGCTTCTTGAAAATTTTGTTGCTGGAAACTATTTTCTCGTATTAAGGCTCTTCTAATTCCAGTTACAGATGTTTAAAAGAGGGAAAGAAAAAAAGAAAAAGACCAATCTTGGATTAGAAGATAGGATATTAGTGTAAAAATGGAAATAAATTTCAAAAAGTTACATTAGAAATATAGTGAATGCAGTTAAAAAGTGAATTATCATCCAGTGTGTGTATAGCAATTGACAGGTCATTTCTTCTCTAAATCAAATAGTATGCCTTGGGAAGGAGAGAGAGGCCCTTGTGACAAAGGTGTTTGTTCTGTTGTTGGAAAAAGGTTAACAGTTTAGTCCGATAATCTTCAAATCTGTGCATTAGGTTCTCTGACAAATAAAGATAAGACATCAAATGAACAAAACCCCAAGAAATACTTTTGAATTAATTTTGTTTCCTTGTGTCAGTTGTAAAAATTTTGACTGCAAATCTCCTTCATTCTGACTGCACATGGTTCTAATCGTAGTTTCGAAATGTGATGAGAATGTATGATGTCATCTACCTATTTACCTTTGCGGAAAAGAAACTTGATGTGGTCCAGCTAGCTGTTTGTCTATATTAAATAAAAATCTTTCAACTTTTCTTTGTAACAAAATCAAGCAAAAATTTGGGTTGCATTATAAAACTACTAGTATGAGGTAAGAAAAAAATCAGAGGCCAAGGTTAGGTTGTCAATGATTTGGCCTATATTTAAGCATAAGACCCCAGAGGTTCTGCCACAGATTGTCCCTCCTTACTGGAAAAAGGAAGATTGCTTTCTTGTGTACACTAAATAATATGAATGAGAGTAAACACAGAGAATCCTTAATTTACCCACACTGTTAGAAAACCTGTTAAATTCAGAGGAAGAACTGAAATAAGGCCAGATATCTTTTTACAAAGGGAATTCACCCATTTGAGTCTATTTCTAATTATGTGCCTGACAAAATATTTTATTGAAAGAGATATGTATGCAGTTTATTATGTATTACGCTAATTGTAGTGTAAACGATAAATGCAACTTTTAAAAGGGCTGTCAAATACGTCCAGGTATATCTAACTGTGGTGTTATTAGTGGATATACTGTAAGTGGTTCCTGAGATTCGGCCCAACACTACAGTCCTTACTTGTATCTTCAGGTTCACATTTGCTCTTCTTACTCTCCATTAATAGGTAGCATAGATCAGTCAGTGTTAAAGGAGTTGCCTCCTGAGCTCCTGGCAGAAATTGAATCCACCATGCCACTTTGTGAACGTGTGAAAATGAACAAGCGCAAACGTAGCACAGTTAATGAGAAACCAAAATATGCTGAAATCAGTTCTGATGAAGACAATGACAGTGAAGAAGCTTTTGAATGTAAGTAGTACATCATTCTGTTCCTACTGCTAAAGAAAACTAATATTTTGCTTTTACAAAAAGATACATTTTTTTAAAGTTGGCTACTGTAAAACATGTGAAAACAAATTTGCTGTCCTGACAGCTACTTGGCCAAGAATACTTTTTTTTCTTTTAAAAGAAAATTACTTGATTTCAATTTATTGCTCAAGATAAAAAGCAGCTAGCTGTTAAATTTCTTTTCCTGATTACCTTATGGGAAGCTGATAACTAGATTTTTTTTTTCCGGTTGTACTATGAAATATTTTTAGCCAATTGGATTAGGCAAAATATCCTCTAAAGCAGCACGGAAAACTTGCATACAAAGGTATGCAAAGAAAGATTTCAGTAAATAAATCTTAAATTATTCTTAGTTTTATTGATAGGAAAAGTGAAGTATCCCCTCTTGAATGTTTTTGACATACTAAATTGAGAATCTTACTGCCCAGAATTTTCTTAAAATATTTCTTCTTCTATTATTTGTCTGGTATATTGCTTGAAAAACTGGACTTGCTTTTGATGGGTTCTCAAAATGTCATATACTGATGATACTGTTCTTGAATAACTGTTTTCAAAGGAGGAGAGGAAGCTTGTAGTTAGAATTTTGCTGTGTGATTGGATGAAGTTCCTAAGTTTCAAAACATTTTTATATACCTCTAAGTTAGGAAGGGATTTCTTACCTGCTAATAAGAGTGTGGTTACTTTGAATCTATGGCAGTTCAGTTAGCCAACACTGGAAAGAAACTCTGTTAAAATGCAGTGAATCAATTCAGCAAGAGTTAACATCTTAACTGTGTTACCCACGTGGGGCTACAGGAGAAGTACTTGTTGCTGTTAACCTGAGAAGGCATCTTGCTTATAATGATTTTTTCCCAAGTTTAGACTCTTTCCACCTTTGCTTATGTAAATGTATTACTGAACTTTTGTAAAACACAATGTTTTGCTTTTTAGTCTTTCTTAGGGTCCAAAAGAAAGATTTGTTTGTTCTTTTTAATATGTTTCAAGCTCTTGTCCAACAGATACTCAGTGCTTATGCACATATTAACATAAAAATTATAATAATGATTCCTCTGATCTTTATCAAAGAAGCAGAAAAGAATGCCCTTTTGTTTGTATGTTTTTCCTTTTAATTATAACTGAATAATGCTGCTTTGAGCATGAGTGTGAGATCTTGAGGTAATTTGTAATCAGTCTTGATTATGGCAAAGGACTAATGATGATTTACTTCATTCAGGATTCTGTATTCTCTGTTTACCGTATCATATCACTTGTTTATGATGTTAATAATCTGGAATAGTGAATTAAAAAAAATAAGTAAAGCAAAATTATTTAAGTTGGTTGGGAATGGAGAGAATTGTCAAGAATTTTAGATACCTTCTTCTACCTAGTAGCCACAGTGGCTCTTGAAACTCTTAAATACAAAGTAAAGCAAATTAAGGAAAACTTCTGTAGTAATTATATGCTTTAAGGAGTTCTAGGTTCATTACATCCTCTCAAGAAATCTGGCCATCATTCTAAACAATTCAGTGAGGACATCTGGTTTAAAAATAAATTATAATATTTCTCAAAGAACTGTAGAACTGAATTGAATTAAAATGAGAGAAAATGACTAAGGGAATGAAAGATTTGTGACAAGTACTGAATAGATTTCTATTGTTACAAATATGTGTTTCAGAATTTTTCTGGTTGTCTAAAATTGAACTTTAAAAAATATGAAATAGTGATTGTTACAAAAGAAGAGAAATTTCTTGGAGTATCTCATGAAGAAGGGACATTCCAGTAAATTAAATTACGAGAAATTAAAAATTGATGAAATCATTCTCATGCAATAAGTGCTAAAAGTGTTATTGCATAAATGTTTGGCAGAATTCAGAAGAAAATTGGCTATTTATATTCCAAATAGTATTTATTTATGTGTAAAATCAACAATAACTCATGAAATGTTGTTAATACTTAAATTTTTAGTCAAATTTACCTACCTCAAAATAAATTTTGTAGAGCAGTGATTGTGAATACCTATTCGCATGTTCATCTCATATGCCTTGCAGAACCAGCACAACTGTAACACGTTCTGTTTTGTCATGCAGCGTTGATAAACTGGTTAATTTTAAAATTCTGCTGGAAAGCAATATGGAGGTTACTTTTCTCACGGAGATGTAGCTGGGGTCAGAATTTGTCCTACGGAGCTTAAATTGGTACTGATAATTTGTAACTGTGGAGACAGATGTCATCTGCCTCCACAAAATGCTGTCTCATGGGGCAGAAAGAATCAGTTAAGACGTGTAAAGGCTTTTCCCATAAAACACTTACTTTTTTCTCCAATACACTCACTCCAGGTATCCAAGATGGCCCTCCATTTCTTCAATCACAGTTAAGTCTTGACTATTTTAGGCAATGTTAGTATCTCTGACATCATGAATGTGACTCTACTGCCTCCAGAAGCAAGTCTGATCCAGAAGCAGTTCAGCTCAAAGCCTGAACTGAGTTATTACCTTAAAGACTTGGACCACCTCTGTACAGAAGTTTTCTACTGCATTTTCAGAAGTGGGAACCCTCTATGGTACAGTGCAGAGCATTAGTATCGCCTCAGGGTTTTTTTATTAATTCTAAGCCTGGGCTGACTATTGACTATATCCTGGTATGTATACCAGGTGTGACTATATCCTGATATGTTTCCTATGCTTCTCAATAAACTGGGGTTGTGGGAAGAGGTTGTCAGTTCAGTTCCAGTTCTGTATAAATGCTTAGAGCCATTTTGGTCAGAAACAACCCTACATACAGTCATACCTCTCTAAACTTCAGGAGACTTTGGTAGAGACACACAGATGTCAGGGCTGTTATATGCAGGTTCACAAACATAAATTCTGCTAGTCTACAATGTGATGTTTTGGAGCTGTTTTGATCTTAACAGCACAGTCTGTGTTACACATCTCTTTGTTGGCCCAATTATCCTATTACACTAGATAATGGAGACTTGGCTGACTTCATGGATGAAGTTACCTCTTCCATATCTTTTTTCCATTCTGTCTTAGCACCCTCACCCATTCAAGACACACAAGACTTTCTTTGAAAACAACAGAGAACTCTCCTTTCCGCTCCCGCACTTTATTTCCGCCAAATCTCTGTTTCTGTATAGAATATTTATCCCAGTTTCTTCAACATTCACTTCTGCTGGGCTTTTTGGCCCTGATTGAGAACTGGTTATAATAACCTTCTGTGGTACCAACTTGCTGTCTGGCCCAGAATTGTGACTCCAGCTTTCTCCTTTACACTGACTTTCCTGCAATATATATAAAGACAAAATTTTAGTTGTCTTGGCAAAACAGAATATCTTTAAACAACTAGATTGTCAAGTCTCGTTGGAACTTGCTGTGTTAGGTGGGCCAAGGAATCACTGAATTACAATATGGACACACAGTAATAGTCACAATTTCCATAATTTAAGAAGTTATCTCAATGGTTTTTTATGAAAGGATGAAATTTATTTTGATTTGTTCTACTTTCCTTTTACTTTGCTTAAAAGGACAAATGCCCTGTAAATTTGTATTTTTAAATGTTTTCTGGTGTCTTTACCAGTTTTAGGCAAGGTTTTCATGTAATTCAAAAGAAATCATTAGCATAATGTCATAACAGAATTTTATATAATACTGTTAGAGTGTTCACTTGTTTTACAGAACAGCTATGCAATAGTGTTTAACTTGCAAATCGTAGAATCATTTAGGTTGGAAATGGTTTAAGATCATCAAATCCAACCATAAACCTAACACTGCCAAGTCCACTAATAAACCATGTCCCTAAGTGCCACATCTACAAGTCTTTTAAAAGTTCAAAAATGTTTAATTTTAAGCTATTAAAAGTAGAAATTTTTACTTACAAAGAAATGCATTTCATTTCTAGCTTCTCGTAAAAGACATAAAAAGGATAGAGATGAAGCTTGGGAGTATGAAGAACATGACAGAAGAAGTTCTGGTGACCACAGGAGAAGTGGTCATTATCATGAAGGAAGGAGGACTTCTGGTAGTGGCCGTTACCGTAATCGCAGTCCTGATGACTCTGATATGGATGATTATTCCCCTCCTCCTAGCCTCAGTGAGGGTAACTGATAATTTTAAAAATTTAATTTTATCCCATAGTATTACTGCATTTTTAACAGATATGTTAAACATTTTAAAATAAACATCTTTACATGCAGTATTGAATACAAGTATAAGAAATTTTGAGAAAGTATTTGTTTCACTCTTGATTCTCTTAATTAGTGGCTAGAAAAATGAAGAAAAAAGAAAAACAAAAGAGGAGGAAAGCCTATGAACCTAAACTAACACCTGAAGGTAATTTCAGAAGATTTATTTTCTATAGTTTGTATTTTCTCTTTTTTATAAAATAATGCTTTTATAATTTATTTTTTTTTCCAGAAATGATGGATTCTTCAACTTTCAAAAGATTTACTGCTTCAATAGAGAATATTTTGGAAAATCTGGAAGACATGGATTTTACAGCTTTTGGTAATATGTCAGAAATTTTCAAAATTCTTTTCCCAATTAGAAACACAAGAAACACCAAAACATTTGTATTTCAGTATTTTTGAACTTCTTGGTCATTTAGTTGCCTGTGATGCATGCTAGAGCATACTGCATTTATATGACTTCCACCTTGAATAGTGGCCCTTACCTTTCCAATTTCACTTACTGCTGCAGGAAGAAGATCCTTCTTCCTCCTCCCTTCAGAATCCAAAAGGGACGTATATCATAATGAGACAAATAGTAGTCCCCTGGCGTGGAAAGTATACCTCTTTGGGATGTCATTAGAGTGTTATCTTCTGCCAACCATATCTTGTAAACAACACTAACATAAGATGGTTCTCTTGCTAGTAATGTCTGGGGCCATAATTTTGCATCTGTTGTGGCATTTGACCCAACAGAGCTTGATTATTTGAATTCAAGCGGCACAGTCCTTATGCATTTGTGGCTGAGGCACTGGATCACTGTGTGGTCCTTATCCATTGCAGTGGAAAACCAGCCAGCTTAGCATAAGTGTCTGAGGAAGTAGTTCAGGTTGACCAAGGTGACTTTACATTGAAATGGATAATAGAGTATTTGTTAATTTTTTTCCTACCATCTTTGTCACAGGCTTAGAACAAGGGGAGGACCATATTAAACAAAGTACTGCAGTTTTTAAAGCAATAGTATATACAACCTTGGACTTAAAAGTGAAGCCCTTGGTTCTTTTTGTGTCTGGTAACATAGGGGTTTTTTTTTGTAAGGGTCAATACAATTAAGACACAGTGTATCCCAAGGTACTTCATTTCATACGTGTTTTTCATCTATTACCTTTCCCCAGCTTTGAACTTCAGAATTAGAACTACAGTCATTTAAGATCTGTTTTACTGGAATGAGGGTGATGACACATAAGCTCCAATAAATGGGTTTTGCGATATTAAAAATTTTTAGTTTATGACTTGCAGAAATGGATGCTTCATGTTAGGCTGTTAAATGATATTTCAGAACCTGTCATATTTAACAAGTAGTTGTTGTTTTAAGTCAACTGAAAGTTGTCATCATCAGTGTTCATTAGATGGAACTATTAGATGCTAAGTATATGGAACTATTAGATGCTAGCTATTTGGAAAATCAGTTCTTTTTCTTCAGCTGGCTTTTTCGTATTGGCTGTAAAATACTGATTTCCTTGAAGTCTAATTAGAAATATGATTGTTAATTTTTAAATTTTTTTTTAAAGGTGATGATGATGAGATTCCACAGGAATTGCTACTGGGAAAACATCAGCTTAGTGAGTTGGGTAGTGAATCTGCAAAAATCAAGGCAATGGGCATTATGGACAAGGTACATCTTCATAGTCTTTAACTCTTTTTGAACATACAATTTTGATAAACATACAAAAACTGTCTGCTTTAATGATATTCCCCTCTTTTCAGGTGTACATGTGGCAGATACTGTGAACAGTTGTACTTCTGCTGACTTAGCGGAAGTGCTTAAAAACTTAACACATCTTAACAGTTACTGTCTCTGAAACTGAGACGTTTTTGTTGAATGGTCCTTCTCTGTGTCAATGCTGATTATATGCCAATATGTAATACCCATGCCAGAGCAGTAAAATCTGAAATAATTAATGTACTTTCACAAAAACACATCAACCTATAGGCTTAGCTCTGTAGAGCTGGTGTTGAGCAACCACGGTAAATCAGAACCTGCTGGCAAAGTAAAAAATTCCACCCTTTCTGATATATGCCATCAGTGCAATGTAAATATATGATGTCCAGCCAGCATCACACTGAATTGCCTCCTTCTTCCATCTCCCCAAAAAGGCCTTTCAAACTTAGAAGATTTAACACCCCAGGTGATAGTAAGATTCGTTTTCTGTAGACTGCATGTTGTGGTTTCTTCGCAGTACTCTTCTCTACTTCAGTTCAAGACTTTTTGTTGGTGCAAACTGTTGGTATTGCACCTCTAGAAACAGTGTTCTTACTTCTATGTTTGTGAAGTATCTGTGAAGCCACTTCATATAAAAGTCACTCTGAAAGGTTTTCTTTAGTCCAAAATTTAGATACTCTTCCTGGACTTTTCTTCAATCTCTCTATCTTCCTTTGTAGCATGTGGTCAGCCTGAGTGTTTCTCTTTCCTGATATTCTCACCCTTAACCACTGTTTCCTATTTTTGTACACATTCATACTTAAGTAGATACATACATGTACACATAAAATCAGAATTCTGTTGCTTCTAAAGGTGAGTGCCAATAGTATCTGGATGAGTGAAACCAGCTGTCCTGAGTTGAGCATATTCTATACATTGTTTAATCATAATTCTGTAGAAGATCAGTAAGTAAGTTTGAGTTACTTTTTTCAACATGCTAGTTTTTCGAAGTTAACGCTAATAGTGGTCAGTTAGAATTTGTGGTTGATACTTGGATTTGGTGAATATGGTTTTAGAATTGGTTTTAGAAGCAAAAGTGTGTAACTATACAACCTTAATTACAGATGTGCAGTTTTAAGTCTATTTCTATGGATTTTGCTGGTTGAAAATACAGTTTGATTGCAATCTTGGAATGTATCTCACGTAGTTTAATTATATTATCAGCATTCTCAGTCATGCTGTGTCAGAAAGCACAGGAGTCAAGATCTGATCCTTATCTCAAATTGCTTACAATTTAAGTGTTTCAGATTATATAACAACTTCTGTCCTTCATCCATGGACATTCTTTTTACCAATTTGGAAGCCTTTATGTTCCTGCTGTTGTTTGATGTGTTTCTTATCTTGTTTTAGCTCTCAACAGATAAAACGGTAAAAGTTCTGAATATTTTGGAGAAGAATATTCAAGATGGATCAAAGCTTTCTACGTTACTTAACCATGTGAGTTTCAAATTACATAATTTCACAACATTATGTAGAATAGTTTTCTTCACTTGAGTCCTATTTAGTGATAGCTTTAAATACTGTATATGTGTGTTAAAAGGAATTTTTATTATAATATATATGTGATTGAGATTGCCAGATTTTAAGATTTGAAGTAAAATTCAATTGATTATATTTTTTCAGTACTAAACATGTTTTATTGGGAGCAACTGAGTTTTCTTTTGTTTCAATGTTAAATATTATAATTTCATCCTAGAATATTCATGCTAACTGGTGTTACTTGCACTGTTGGACATTTCTTTGCTACTTTGCTATGTGTCGATAAAAGATCCCTTACATGATGAAAGAAGTACCACAGCTTTCATGTAAAGCGTATTCTTATTCTGAGCATTAAGAAAGGAGGAAGCTCTTTGTTTAGGTCTATTCTTATGCTGCAAAGTTAAACTTATCAACATAAACACAGTTAACAGGAAGCTTAAGATTTTATGGTATTTTTCCTGATATACCTAAAACTACATGGAGATTTGGAGTTTTTATGAGGTTGATATGTGATGTTTTACATTTCATATATTTCTTTATCTCTATACTTTCTAGTCAAAACAATATTCTAGCAAGACTAGAGTTCCTGAGTTTTATGGAAAAAAAACCCCTTGATATGCAGAAATAGAGAGTAATTATTTATATTGGAAAGGAAGAACTTGAGCTTTCAAATGAAAACTAGAGACACATTATTTATACCTAAATACTTTCATCTAGATAGTTTGTAGGGTTTTGAAAGTTTCAGTATGCAGTTCTGAATGTCTTTAGCAATATGAAAAATAAGTGAAAAGGTGGTCCTGGTTTACCTGCTGTACTTTACTGTGATTAAGTCTTTATGATAATGTTTTTAAAGTGATATTTTTCTTTTGTAATAAAACTCAAGATTATTAAGCAGTTAATGAAATTGTCCAATGATTACAATTCAGAGACAAAGCTTTGATTAAAAAAGAAGCAATCTTTAGCCAAACAAGTTTTAGATTTTTCTTAAAACCTACTAAACGTGATTTATGGCTAAAAAAGCCTCTGCTAAGAAGTCAATTTAATTCTTTTACATTGCAGTGAAGATATCCTACCTCTGTGCCAGGATGTTTTTCAGGGGTAGACTGCACTTGCATATTCTTTTTATTTCTGAGATTAATGAGGAAAAAAAAAAGAAAAAAGAAAAAGTATTTCCTAGAGTCATAGCATAGTTTGGGTTGGAACGGGACCCTACAGTTCACCTAGTTTCACCCCCCCTGCTGTGGGCGGCGACACCTTCCACTAGACCAGGTTGCTCAAAGCCTCATCCAGCTTGTCCTTGAACACTTCCAGGGATGGGCCATCCACAACTTCTCTGGGCAACCTGTTCCAGTGCCTCACTACCCTCACCTGAAGAATTTCTTCCTTGTATCTAATCTAAATCTTTGCTCTTCCAGAATAAAGCTATCGCCCCTTGTCCTATAACTACATGCCCTTGTAAAAAGTACCTCTCCAGGTTTCTTGCAGGCCCCTTTTAGGTACTGAAAGTCTGCTCTAAGGTCTCCCCAGAGCCTTCTCTTCTCCAGGCTGAACAACCCCAACTCTTTCAGCCTGCCTTCATATGAGAGGTGCTCCAGCCATCTGATCACCTTCGTGGCCCTCCTCTGGACCCTCTCCAACAGGTCCATGTCCTTCTTGTCCTGGGGACTCCAGAGCTGGATGCAGGTGGGGTCTCACCAGAGCAGAGTAGAGGAGCAGAATCCCATCCCTTGACCTACTGGCCACGTTTCTTTTGATGCAGCCAGGGTATGGTTGGCTTTCTGGGCTGCAAGCGCACATCACTAGGTCATGTTGAGCTTGAAACTACTTGGGTTTTATTTAAAAATGCTTGGGATTTTTTAAAGCCTTATTTGTGCAAGGAACAAATGACTTAAAGTCATTCTATGCAATAAATTTACAGACATCTCCTGATTTGCAGATTTCTGTTGATTTTACAAATACATATATCATATATGTAATGCACTGTGATATTGTTTTAGATTCTCTTACCCCAAAGGGAAAAAATTAATATGGTTTCACCAACCCCTTATTTTTACAAGGAAAGCCAACAGTGTTGAACTATGGTGTCATACAGTCAGGAAAGATTCTTTTCCTCTGTAGGCTATATCTTCCTGTAGGCTATCATACCAGAGAAGCTATGAAAAATTATACCTGGTTTTGCTATGAATAATATTACTACAATATTGAAGTAGTGCTGGGTGGTCATAATTAACCTCATGTATGTTTGGTTTTGTAACTTGTAAAAACCCAGAAATGCAGAGATTCTGTAGCCTGTGCTAAATCTAAATGGACATACTTAATAAGACGTGTTTTAAACCCATTGATAATAGATAGGTTAGTCCGTAAAGCAGAGAAAGTCATGTACTTTCATGTGACTTGTAACAGTCTGTTAGTGTAAGACTTCCCTCTAGTGGCAAAAATTAGACTGATCAAAGCACCAACTGGTGTGCATAGGCCACTGAAGAAAGTACTAGATGAATGAATTTAGATTTTGCTTAAGGTACATCAGTCTTAAGTAAAGTATGTGTCAATCTTCCCTCATAGTGCTTCACATTGATACGCAGAAAACTTTGTGTTCTAGCAGAAGAATACAGTGAGACTTTGAAGACTGGAAACTTAGCTAGACATATTACAAACATGTTGCTAGTAAAACAAACATTAGTTAATTTCTAGAACAAACTGGTTTTGTATCAAAAAGTAAATATGACATTTTATATGTGCGTGTATGTAAGCATATTAAGGTAATGGTACTCTCTTTTACTTGGTAAGGATAAAAATTTGACTTCCTGTTCACACTGTCTTGTTTTTCTTGCCTGTTACAGAACAATGACACTGAAGATGAGGAAAGATTATGGAGAGA
>NW_009628303.1:15616-35945 GCF_000690535.1 Cariama cristata | reverse complement strand
AAAGAGTGACAAAATCTGCAGATGCTTGTCTTACTGCTATTAATATTATGACATCACCAAATATGCCTAAAGCTGTATATATTGAGGATGTAATAGAAAGAGTTATTCAATACACAAAATTTCATTTGCAGAACACTCTCTACCCTCAGTATGATCCTGTGTATAGAGTGGATCCTCATGGTGGTTAGTATGCTAAGAAATTTAAAAAATCTTTCCACATTAAAAAAATATCAAAACATAATGTAGTGTATGAAGATGCAAGGGATATGACTTCCTAGAATAAGATTTTTATATGTAACTCTTACACTGATACTTCACATACAGCATGCTGAACTAATGGTTTTTCTTAGTTTGAGGATGATGAAATGTAGAGTAAAAAAACAATGAATGAAATGTGTCCTCTGAATAACTTAGTTGCAGAACATCTTTGTTTACTGCAATAATGTCAATGTAACCAAAGTATTTAGAGTGAAGTATTTGGGACTTTGTCTGAGTTCAGCTTCAATGTACAGTTATTATATGTAGGAATAAGTAATTTTATAGTCATAGTCCGTGTGTATATAATGATTTATTTCAGTTGAACATATTTAGCATTTAGTTGTCACATGCGTACCTTTAAATACAGGTGTCTAACTTCAAGAGCTGTTTAAAAATCTTGGATCCAGAATTTAGAACAATTATGAAAAATTAATATCATGTGAAATTTTTACTTTCCAGCTGATGCTACTAAATAATTTTTCTTCTATAAGCAATTGCTTTTACAAAGCAATAGTCCTGCGGTTGTTTAGAGGACTGTTTTTGAGGGAGATCATCTGTCTAATATTGGATGTGGAACACTGAAAAAATTAATGAAGATATTTTTTACTTTCTAGGTGGTGTTTTAAGTTCAAAAGCAAAGCGTGCCAAGTGTTCCACCCACAAGCAAAGAGTTATAGTGATGTTGTATAACAAAGTTTGTGACATTGTCAGCAGCTTGTCAGAGTTGCTAGAGATACAGCTTCTTACTGATACAACTATTCTTCAGGTAAGTTTTATCAGAAGAATTTCTGAGAATATTTGTTATTCTTTTCCCAGACAGAATGTAAAGTATGATTGTCTCAGTGACATGAAGCATGAAATCAGTACAAACTTTTGAATTATTAACATCAGAGTGACTAGTTTGTTGTGTAGAAGATAATTTGTAGGAGAAGAGCATTTAATGTTCAAATCTTTAATGGCATCTCTTGTATACTTAAGAGAAGTTTAACCTGACTGTGTTCAAATACAGTTACAGAATCATTTAGGGTGGAAAAGATCCTTAAGATCATGAGTCCAACCATAAACCTAACAGTGCCAAATCTGCCACTAAACCATGTCCCTGTGCACCACATCTGCACATCTCTTAAATGCCTCCAGAGATGGTGACTCAACTTCTTGGGCAGCCTGTTCTGATGCTTGACAACCCTTTCAGTGAAGAAATTTTTCCTAGTATTTGATCTAAACCTCCTCTGGTATAACTTCAGGCCATTTCCTCTCATCCTGTGACTTGTTACCTGGGAGAAGAGACTGACCCCCACCTCACTACAACCTCCTTTCAGGTAGTTGTAGAGAGAGAAAAGGTCTCCCCTCAGCCTCCTTTTCTCCAGGCTAAACAACCCCAGTTCCCTCAGCTGCTTCTCACAGGGCTTGTTCTCTAATGTCCTTTGATAACTTTATTTGCAAATAATGTGAAGTAATACATCTTGTTG
The DNA here is from genome assembly GCF_000690535.1 of Cariama cristata. NCBI lineage: Eukaryota > Metazoa > Chordata > Aves > Cariamiformes > Cariamidae > Cariama > Cariama cristata. The sequence goes on along the minus strand of NW_009628303.1, from coordinate 34,218 downwards.
AATACCTTACCAGCTGAATAAATAACCTACTTGTGAAACTGTGTAAATATCAGTTTGTTAGTCAAATATGCTTACAATAATTTCTTTTCATTGACAGGTATCATCTATGGGAATAACACCATTCTTTGTAGAAAATGTCAGTGAACTACAGTTATGTGCCATCAAATTAGTGACTGCAGTAAGTATTTTTTAATTTGTGGTTTCATGTTCCTGTACTTCTGAGAGTTATTAGGGCATTTACATAGGCTGTATTTTCTCTCTGGTAGAGAACTGGAGTTAGAACAAATTTTATTCTTGCATGTTTTTACAGTGTGGTATCATAATCTAGCAACAGTATTAAATCTACCTGAGCTGCCGCTATTTGCAGAGTACTCTATAGGAAGAAATATCCTACTTAAGCAAGAAACTTCTTAATTTTGGTTATGTCATGTAAAGTGTAAACACAAACCCTTTCCTCTTACCTGTCCTTTCTTGTCTTAAGAAATCTTAGCAATGTGGTTTTCCTTATTTCCTATGTTAAGATTTGAATTTATGCAGTGGACTAAGGTATAGAACTAGTAGGATACTTCTGTGTAATGGAATAAATTATTTTCCTCAGAAGAGATGGCTATGTGAAAAATTCATAGGGTGGATAAAATATTATTTCAGGAAAAATACATCGCAACACTGATATGCTTGTTCAAGTGGGAGTTTTCCATCTTTGTAAGGATGATATACTCTAGTATTCTGCCTAAACAAAAGAGGCGGCAAACTCTACAATCCTGACCGTGTAAATTGAAAGAATATATCAGGTCAGGCAAATATTAAAGCTTAGGATATGAAGTAAAACTAGTTTCTCAAATGTGCTCTACAATCATACATGAGTCACATATTTTATGTGACAACAGAGTTTGCTCAGTACTGGAGTCTGAAAGCTTAGTATTACAGTGCTTGACTTTCCTATTCAGTGTATTCTACCATTGGCAGAAGTTTGTAAAACATAAGGTATTTTTAAGATTTTAAAAAATCTGTGTTTGAAAAAGTTTTATGTATTTTATAAAGAAATACTTGCTCTGAAAAAACAATGTAATGCATTAGAAACAAAGTCTGCATTAATTATAATTTGAATGTCATGTAGAGTGTATGTTTCTATATATAATTTTTAACAATATATTTAACAAGTGATATTTTATGTAACAATAAATAATTTTCTAACAATCCTGTAACTGTTAAATAGGTGTTCTCCCGGTATGAAAAGCATAGACAGTTAATACTAGAAGAAATTTTCACTTCCCTTGCGAGACTACCAACTAGCAAGAGGAGTTTGAGAAACTTCAGGTAATTTCTCACATAGATTAATTACTTGTAGACAGTAACATTTACAGTTTTGTAGATCTAGCATTTTAGGCAGCATTATTAACTACTTCTTTAAAAATCTACAACTCCACACGCTGAGCTTTATTAGAGGTTGATACTTCAAAACAATGAGAGCAGAATTGCCTGACAAATGTCTTGTAATAATCACTGTTTCTTATACCATCGTATTTGTGCCTGCTTACAAAAATAATTGAAGTAACTTATTATTTGTCTCACCAAGGATGTAAATGAGTGTAATGTTAGTATGCATTCAGAGATTTTTTTTGTTGGAAAATTCTTTGGTTCTGTTTGTATGGAGTTACATAGTTTCCTTATTGCTAAGGCTTAATAGGAAAATTCGGGCTGAATTTCTTTGAGGACACACTCAGATCACTGTTTCCGAGAGGGAAATCAATCTAATAACCCTTTGAATTACTTTCATTTAGGAGCTACTCTGTTCCCTTTAACTGTCTTTTAAGCACTTCAACTGGATTTCAGTGCATCTTCAGACTAATAGTATAGATTCAGGTTCAATCTGAGAAAGAATGTGACCCGAACTGAATTTCGGTTAAAATTGAAATTGGGACCCTTTAAATGATTCTAAAACATTTGTTAGTGGTGTTGATTTTGTTCCTTGCTTGCAGACATCTTGTCCCCAGAGACAGACAAATTGTCAGTTAAATATTTTGTCTGTTCCAGGGTGGATGAACAAGAAATATCTAGGAAAAGCAATTGAGACTTTGAAGTTGAATTTGGCAACCCTAATAGTAACATAAGTGCTTGTTCCTAGTATTTCCAATTGTTTCGGTTATAGACATTAGAGAGATCTAACAAATAGGAAGGTGTTAGGAATAGGGGCATAAATGGTAGATAGGCTTTTTGAATTAGGACCTGCACCAGAAAGAAGTCACTATGTCAAGGCCACAGTGTCTGCATTGTTTATCTGTAGAGTTCTAACTCTGGTCTGTTAAAGGGCATTCTCTAACTGGTCATGAAGAATACAACTTACACAAAATTTGATATGAAAGTTTTTTTCTCTCTAAAAGTAGTCAAAGATAACTTCATACAGATAATAATTAAAATCTGGTTTGTGCCCAGTTAGTATTTTGATAATTTGGGGAGAATGATGTCAGGGATTATCACCTTTTCATATAGTTAAGCATAGCAATAGGTGGTGATGATGTCTGTGTGGGTAGTAAATATCATACAATTTCTCAGATTATATCATGGGAGAAATGTGGAGTGTATTTGTAGTAGTCTTACCAACTTAAAGACACACTTAAGACATACTTAAAGACACTTGCATGCTGAAGTTCGTAGTCTGTTATGCTATCTCAGATTAGCATAGGTGTATCTCTTGTAGAAGTCAGTCCAGGTCATGGTCACTATTTTCGGTTGTTTCAAAGTCCTGCACATTTCATACACATTAGTTAATATAAAAGTAATAAAGTATTAGGGCAACAGTTTGGTGTGATGATTTTTTTTTTTTTTTTTTGTGGAAATGGATATGGCATTATACATAATAAGAGTGTTAGTAAGTGCCTTAGCATGTAGGTGTTTGATTTATTAAATACTCCTGTAGATTTTTCAGCTGCTGAACTTCACAGGTACTCTGATAGCCCATCTGTGGGCTGTTTCAGTTTCTCTCTTCTGCCTGAGAATAACTGGTTTTGTTAGACCAAATCTTACACTGCATAAGAGAGAAGTAAATGACTAGATAAATGTCTAGAACACAGATTTCTAACTGTGGTAATAACTTTAGAAAGCTATTATTTAGGACCAAAAATCTTTGGTTTGTTTTGTCTTTTTTGTTTAGTTTTAGTGTTAATACTGTCATTTCTTATTAACAGGTTAAACAGCAGTGACACTGATGGAGAGCCCATGTATATTCAGATGGTAACAGCACTAGTTCTGCAGCTTATTCAGTGTGTAGTGCACTTACCATCAGCAGAAAAAGATTCTAATTCAGAGGAGGAATCAAACAAGAAAGTAAGATATTTTTTAAAAGCCATAATACTTTTTTTTTTGTGCAGGAATGACTTTGTGTGGTTTTAGTTATAATATTTTATTATGGTGCTTTAGTAATGAAACATTGTAATTTTATCTCTGCTGTAATTATTTGATGTATGAGAAATGCTGATCTGGAAATCATATTTCTGTGTATGCTAAAATAGTAGTCAAATGTATCTTGCTATTTTTAGGTGGATCAAGATGTGGTTATTACTAACTCATATGAAACAGCCATGAGAACAGCACAAAACTTCCTTTCTATTTTTCTTAAGAAGTAAGTACTGTTGCATTCTTAGCGTATTGATGAAACCAACTCCAGATAAAGTCTGTCATACCTTAGAGACAAACCTAACCACTTCACAATGTTAAATACCTATTCATAAAGTCATTTATAACAATAGACTTTGTAGATCTCTAAGAGAGCTACCCATCTGTACAAAAATTTTTATGGAACAGAAATTCTGCAGCGAGTTATTTATACATTTAAGAATCTGTTGCATAGTTCATATAGGATCCTTTTATTAGGAGTCTGTTACTTATCTAAAGCTTGAAAGAGAAGGCTGAGTAAATATTTAAGCCGTGAAACCGTATTTATTCAGTCATCAAAATTACAAAGATATAAAAATCCTAAAAATTACTTTCATTTAGCTAAATTTAGGAATGTCTGTAGCTTAACATGGGGAAAAAAATAGTATACCTGAACAACCAAAGAATTTCTAAGAATAAATCCTGAGGTTTTTATCATGTTAATTTCTACTCTTAAGCCAAAAGGCTATTTAATAGCCACCTAACAATCTCTGCATGCTTCTGGTATCATTAAAGCTAGGAATGGCACATATAAGTGAAACACTATCAGGTATGTTACCTTTTGAATTTTTTACATTCTGATTTTAACCTTTGTGGTGCATAATACTGAGACTTCTTGTCACTGTCAGTTAAGACAGACCAAGCTTAAGGAATATAGACACAACATCTCCTAAATACCCGACGCTAGCTTGAGCTTTACGATTTTGCCTATTTTGTCCATCCAAGTTAATGCAAACTTTAACTCAAAGCAATAAATAGAAAAATCTTAGGAACAAAATGCTACTGTTGTGGATTAGCTACTTTACTTGCAGTACAACTTGGAGTGATTATCTGTTTAAACTATTTCTCTGTAAATGAATAAAATAAATTTTCTGCTAATATTTCAGATATTTTTTTAGAATTGCATGAAACTGTTTTTTCTTATTAAACACAGGATTACTTCTGATGTCAGACAAAAAGCTTAAATGGCTCTTAAATTGTTTACAAAATGCATTTTCTTTTAAACAGGTGTGGCAGTAAACAAGGGGAAGAAGATTACAGACCACTATTTGAGAACTTCATTCAAGATCTTCTTTCCACAGTCAATAAACCAGAATGGCCAGCTGCAGAGTTGCTACTTAGCTTATTAGGAAGGCTATTGGTAAGGGATTCTTGTTTTTAACTATTGCATTAATTTATTTCTTGTTACAATGAAGACTTGATATTTCAACTGAAACTACTACAGGAATGCTTTCTGATTGTTGACACATATGCAGCATTTATGGATTTTCTTACGTGTATCACTGTGGTATAATACATAGATAATAAATTGTGGGTTAGAGGATCATTGATATGGAACTTGTTAAAGTTCATATCTATTTGGTTTCTCATGGAAGTCCACTTCCACTGTTCCATGACATTTTCAACATAAAAAAATGCCATTGTATAGCATCTAATAATTGTAGTTATTCATTTGGAGTGAAGTCAGACTAATAGCTGTAATTACTCATGTTGAATGTCTTCTCTGGACTAATACTTCAGCACAGAACAATTAAGTGGTTTGGTTTTTTTGCCAATAACAGCATTTACTTCCAATATTTTACAGAACGTGAATATTTTTGTTTGCGTATTTTTTGAGAGTTTTTCTTCAGTATTACAATGTAATTAACACAGTAATTTGATCTGTTTCTTGGAAAATACTTTATGGTCCTATTCCTAGTAAGATGTAGCTTTCTTTGTACTTGTGTGAATAATGACAAAGTTGCATTATGGTGCTTAAGATCTATGCTATTGCAAAGGATATCTGCTGTACTAGTTATCCAGTTTATTTTTATGAAAATACATATTTTAAAAAACTCTTAACAGGCATATTTGTAGAGAATGATAGAAACCCAATAAAGGAACAAACATTAATATGAAGTTAGTAGTGTATCTGCGATGTAATAGTAAGTAACATCATTTTATGCAGCATGGAAGTTAGGTGGAATTTTTAATAAAGTCAAGCAATCTCTTCAGAGGACTCTCAATTGCATAAATAAATATTCGTTTTTAACAGTTTATTCTGTTTTTCTTAGGTTCACCAGTTCAGTAACAAATCTACAGAAATGGCATTAAGAGTTGCATCACTTGACTATCTTGGAACTGTAGCTGCAAGACTGAGGAAAGATGCAGTCACTAGCAAAATGGATCAAGGATCTATAGCCAGAATCCTCAAACAGGTGTGTGAGTGATCCTGTGCAAGCTGGATTGAGATTCAAATACATCAACATTTTAAAGATGTTTCAAAAATGACGTTGTGGAGAATTGGTCTTCATTGTTCAGATTTCTGAATCAAATATGATCAGTTTATAAGTATTGCATTTGTTAGCTCATGTCCTCCTTGCACCACCTCTGTAGTGATCACATGAAGTGGTTATTTACAGAGGTTAAGCCCGTTTTCTTGTGACAATAGAAAAGAAATAATGAAGCAACAGTTGGATTCTATCTTAAGAGGCCCTAAAAAATACATATGTGCATTTGCAATTGCAAAGTGGTAACTGAGCTTCTGGCACTCATACGAGCTTTAGAGAGTTAAACTGTTAGGCCTGTAAGGTTAGTGTTTATGTGATGTACCTGGTATTGGTCCTTTTTTTTAAAAACTAGACTTGCATATATCTTTCATTAGAGAGTGCATATTTGTATTTCTGCTAATACTGCTCCAAATCGGCAAGAGTTGCAACAATTATCAAAGCAATGTATGCATTTGGGCTCTGTACAGTACATAGTACGATGAGAAAATCTGAGCTCTTATGTGTCCTTTTAAAAATGTGAAGTTGCATATTTCTTATGGATGCTATACATTTCTCTCTGAAGTACTAACTGTTCTCAGCATGATCTATCAAGTTCATTTCCCTTTCAGTTGCCTGAAAAGGTTACAGATCTATTACATGTACTTTATAATGACTGTTACAGATTTATGTTGAAGGAAAAACTTCCTCACTTTACAAGCATTCAGATAAAGAATCAAAATTCATCTACTCCTTTATGAGGCTGATACTTCCCATTACTTTGGCCAGTTAGAATATTCTACAACATATAGTGTAAAATCTTTATGTCTGTGGCTTAGTATAGTTTATACTTCTATGTGCTAAGGGGTTATAATTCTCCTCTGTTGGCAGTGATTCTTGCCTCCAGAAGTTATAATAGTACTGGAGGATATTCTGAAAAGATACATACCTGAGTGGTGACCTGAATTTTTCTATTTGTTTTGGGGTTTTTACAGGATCAGGCAGTAACTAGGCATCTGCAGAAATAGTATTGCTGCCAGCAACTGAGTGCTAATTTTTTCAGTTACTCAAGAAGCTTATCATCAGTGATGGTAGACAGTACCATCTGTGCATTGTGGAAGATGTGTACTCTACAGTACCATCAGTCAGGGTAGACAGTGAGTTGTTTATAAATTATATGTAACATAAGAACAAGTAAATATTTGGAAATGTTTATGTAGCAGCTGAGCTTCACTTTGCTGTTCAAATGGCAAGAAAATAAGAAGATCCATTGGGAGATATACTCACCTGTTGTCAGAAACTCTAATTTTATTTCCATTCAGAAAGGAACTTACACCTCTACAGATTTTTCTTTCCTGCAGAATTGAATACTTAGACTCTGTTGGTTATTTCCTTCTGTGCTCTGATACCATTACCAGGGTATTCCCTGATGATTAATCAATGCTTATAACTCTCTATACTGTGGTTTGGACTCATGACCCATAGAATTAGGTTTAGGAGAAAATCTATTCTGTTTTGACATTTTTAAACAGTAGATTTTTTTCGTAGAACTCTGCCATAGATTTTCAAGTTGATTTGAACACTTGTGCATGCTTCTCATTAGTTTGTCTCTTGATACACTGATGTTCTGGACTTGTAACTGTATCTTTCTCCACTTACTGGTCTTTGCAAGCTATATTATGTGCTGTATTTGTGACAAGATTCTCAAACTGTACTGTTCATACAGAAGTTAAGATGATTGTAAGTTACGAGTTTTATTGCTGAAGAAGAAAAATGTTTTGTAGCTGAAGAATTTTAAGCCAGAAATGATTCTTCTAATTTTATTATCAATACTGAATATGATTTGTTGTGGTCTTCACAGTTTCTCTTTGCTCTGGGTTTTTTACTTGTTTGAAGATAGGTAGGTAGGTAAGATTCATTCAGCAACCCTTTTATTCAGCCAGTTATCCACAGAATTTAGTGTTAGTTGAAGGTCGGAATTTCTAATCACAATTTGCACACATATTAGGGTGCCAAAGGTGTATATATAAACCTGTATCAGTATTACTTGCATTGTAGACATGTTTGGAACTCTTGAACTCATTCATTTTGAAAAAAAAATCCTTTTGTCTGCTGTAACATCAGCAACTGCAAGGACCTACATATTTCAGTATAATACTAAGGAAAAAAGGGTTTGGTTTTATGCTGTCTTGCAGATGTTGAGAAAGTTATTTTCTGACTAATGCACAAGTTCATTGGTACCGATATGTTCTCTGTAACATATATATGGGGAGAAGTACATTGTCTCGTGGTCATATGCAGGATAGTTGTTCAATTTACATAGGCTAGAACTGTTTAAGAGATCAGGATATACTCTAGAATTGCAGAATTGTTTGGGTTGGAAGAGACCATTAAAGGTCATCTAGTCCAAACCCCCTGCAATCAGCAGGGACATCTTCAACTAGATCAGGTTGCTCAGAGCCCCGTCCAACCTGACCTTGAATGCTTCCAGAGGTGGGGCATCTACCACCTCTCCTGTGTTCCACCTGTTCCAGTGTTTCACCACCCTTATATCTAGTGTGAATCTACCCTCATTTAGTTTAAAACCATTTCCCCTTGTCCTGTTGCAACAGGCCCTACTAAAAAGTCTATCCTCATCTTTCTTATAAGCCCCCTTTAAGTACTGACAGGCCGCAATAAGGTCTCCTTGGAGCCTTCTCTTCTCCAGGCTGAACAACCCCAACTCTCTCAGCCTGTCCTCACAGGAGAGGTGCTCCAGCCCTCTGATAATTTTTGTGGCCTTCCTCTAGATCTGCTCCAGAAGGTCCATGTCCCTCTTGTGCTGAGGACTCCAGAGCTGGATGCAGTACTCCAGTTGGGATCTCATGAGTAGAGAGGGAGAATCACTTCTTTTGACCTACTGGTCACACTTCTTTTGATGCAGCACAGGATACAGTTGGCTTTCTGGGCTGCAAGCACACAGTGCTGGCTCACGTCCAGCTTTTCATCCACCCGCCCCCAGGGCTTGGGGTTGGTCTCGGCAGGGCTGCTCTCAATTCCTTCATCCCCCAGCCTGTATTGATACCGGGGGCTGCCCCAACCCGGGTGCAGGACCTTGCACTTGGCCTTGTTGAACCTCATGAGGTTCACATGAACCCACTTCTTGAACCTGTCCAGGTCCCTCTGGTTGGCATCCCATCCCTCAGGTGTGCCAGCCACACCACTCAGCTTGGTGTCCTCTGCAAATATGCTGAGCGTGCACTTGATCCCACTATGTCATTGGTGGAGATGTTAAACCGTACTGGTCCCAACACAGCCCCTGAGGGACACCGCTTATCACTGATCTCCATCTGGACATTGAGGCATAGTTGACAGCTACTCTCTGGATGCGACCAGGTAGATGACATCAGTAGCTCTTCCCTTGTCCACTGATGTAGTCACTCCATCAGCGAAGGCCGCTAGGTTGGTCAGGCAAGACTTGCCCTTGGTGATGCCATGCTGGCTGTCTTGAATCACCTCCCTATCCTCCATGTGCCTTATATGCATATAGGAAATATAAATATTTCCTTTTAAATAGCCTTTTGGGAAAATACATTCTGTTTTTAACAGTCATACAATTTAGATATTACAAATCTGATACATAGTATCTAGCTCTAGTTTTCAGTTGAATATTTTACATGTAATGCTCTTTCTGCATCTTAAAAGCACTTCACAGGATAATTAATATTACCCTATTCTGTAGATAGGCTTTATGCAGTAGGTGACATTTTTTATAAAATGTGTGTTTGTTCTCAAGCCTTTTGACTGATAGAAACTTAGTTGAATCTCAGCGAGATTCTTCAGTGCTGGAGCTCACAGGTGTTTGAGAGCAACCTCTGTAAGTTCTTTCCTGGATTGAGCACACTCGCTGCACTCTCTCTGTATGGATGCTTTATCCTTGAAATCACTGTAAGCAAATATTTTTACAAAAGGATAAGTTATTTTTATTTCTTTGATGTTTCCTATAGCTTTTTACAATTGTCTATTTCATATTTCTTTTTATTTTACTTTTTTGCCTTTTATCCCTTGTTCACCTGAGAAGTCACTTTCAGTATTTAATATTGGTGAGACAGCTAATGGTGGCTTTTATAGGTTAAACCTTGTGTCAGTCTGCTCTGTGTGATGTCAGCCCTTATTTTTTCCTCCATAACAGAGGGTCTTCACACAAAGTAGTAGAATGAAAATTAATCAAATCAGTCAGTCTGTTTTAAAACCAGTCTTATTCTGCTCTTAATCTTTTTTAGACTTTAGAGCCATAGCCTAATTTGTTTCAATCTCTATGCAGTTCATAATTAATTCATTAAAAAACTGTTAATGTTCTGCAATTATTAAAACAACTGACTTCAGTGTATTTTATATATGGACATGCAGATTTTCAGATGATAGTTACCACTGTGCAATACTCTCTTTTATAACTATCTTTCTACTTCTGACAGGTTTCAGGAGGAGAAGATGAAATTCAGCAGCTACAAAAGGCTTTGCTAGATTATCTGGATGAGAACACAGAAACTGATGCATCATTAGTGGTAAAAAATAGTTTCAATAACATGTACTGAATAAAAAGATTTTCAGTTAAGCATATTAGTGCTTCAGTTAAATTGTCACTCTAACGTATAATGTTGATTGTGTTTTTGAAAATATTGTTGATGCATTAGATTCACTTAATTTCATTATAAATCTGTTAATTTTCCTTTTTTGTATCTGCTGGTTTTGTTTTCTGTGCATCTTGCTGTATTTCTCCAGTTTTCTCGGAAGTTTTATATAGCTCAGTGGTTCCGTGATACAACTATGGAGACAGAGAAAGCAATTAAATCTCAGAAAGATGAAGATTCATCTGAAGGAACTCATCATGCAAAAGATGTTGAGACCACAGGACAAATCATGCATAGAGCAGAAAGTCGCAAAAAGTTTCTTCGCAGCATCATTAAAACTGCTCCATCTCAGTTCAGTACCTTAAAGTACGTTTCAGTACCACTTATTTCTTTATTAGCCATGCATTTGATGTTTTAAATCATTTTTTATAAACATGACCTGAGTAACACATGGAATTTGTTGCAGGATGAATTCTGATACTGTGGACTACGAAGATGCGTGTTTGATTGTTCGCTACTTGGCCTCTATGAGGCCGTTTGCCCAGAGCTTCGATATTTATTTGACACAGGTAAACTGTGCTGGAAGTCTTAGTACAATGAACAGAGTTGGTTTCTGATTCTAAACAGTTTTGCGGTAGTGTGCCATATCTGTTCATTGTTGAGCACAGGCATTTAACAGGCCATGATAACACCATGTGCTTTCATATTCTGTATTGATGACATAAGTGATTATGTTTCTTTTTCTTGCATGCACTCTGTATGTCATATTGCACATACATTATTTTATTTGTCCATGGCAAAATCATTATGATTAGATGTACACAGTAAGAGGATAATTACAAAATGTTGAAGTAATTTTCACAGTTTCTGTAAGTTGCGTGTTCATTTGGTAATATTAACTCATGAAACTGAGCTTAATTTGATTTGAAAATACAAGCCAGCTTGGTCAGTTGCTTTCAGTGCATGTTACCGTCACTTTGGAAGCTGTTATTTGACCAGTGTTATTTCTTTGCTTTTTCTGGGAGAAGAGCACTAACATGTCAGCATGGTGACATGTTTGAACTCCAGCACTAGTTTAGGTTGTGTTACTTATATTGATCTGCATACAGAGCCATTCTTAAAATTATAGCACTCAAATCCAACTCTCTTGTTAAAAGAATGATGGTGAAAGCCACAAATGAATGACAAAAGTAGAGCTTAAAATGAAGTGACTTAAAGTGAACATATGGACTGTGTGTAAATCCTGTTTGAACCAGTCTTAGAGATGTAGCAAATCCTAGTAAATATCCATGCTTAGTTATCAGTGCCGTGGAAAATCATTTGCATGCACCTTTTTACTATCTGAGAGATATATTCAGTTTTTACTAGACAGATATTCTTATTTTAGTTCAATTGTTTACATGTTTTTCTGCTGCATTTTTGCCTATTAAATATTGTTTGCTACCTTCCCAAAGCAATTGAATCTTTGTTTTTGTTCTCTTACTAGATTCTGCGTGTACTTGGTGAAAATGCAATTGCAGTTCGAACAAAAGCCATGAAGTGTTTGTCTGAGGTGGTTGCTGTAGACCCCAGTATTCTAGCCAGGGTAAAAAAGGAAATATCCATCATGCACATACATTCTTCCGTCATGCTTAAAATAAATCTTCATTTCTTGTTTTGAATCTGTGTTTTATTTGTTCTTTTTAGCTGGATATGCAACGAGGTGTTCATGGACGGTTAATGGATAACTCCACTAGTGTACGAGAAGCAGCTGTGGAGCTGCTTGGCCGATTTGTGCTCTGTCGTCCCCAGCTTGCTGAGCAGTATTATGACATGTTGATTGAAAGAATATTGGTACAGTGACTTGTGATATTTACGATAAAATAAGTAACATTGGAAAATTTGTTTTTAACTGAGTTTATATGTTTAATAATATGGAATGATGATCCCAAGAGTAAATTGGTTTAATGGGGATCATCTTGCTTTTAAGACCAACCTTGTAAAATGCATTACTTGTTTCCAGTTAGGTTTTGTTACATCAAAAGGTAAACATATGTAGAAAGTTGTGCCGCATCAGAACCAGGATTATATTCCTTTTGATTCCATTATTAAGGCACAAATAAGATGAAATGAGGAATTTTGCCACATCTCTGAATTCTGAGATATGAGTCATTGAGGGCAGTTCACTAGTGGTGGTGGTGAAGAAAGATCCACATCACAGTAATCTAAAGATGCCATTTGTAATCTAAAAGGAAAAAAAAAAAAGATAAAACTACTCTGATTTTCTGTGCTATTTTTAGTGTTTTAAAAGGCTTCCTATTAGAGTTTTTGTACAAAAAGTGTTTTTTTGTCTGGACGTTCATATAAAATCCAATTTAACTGTAAGATAAGACTGACTCTTAGCATCCCTGTCAGGTTTTTAGTCAAATACTGTTCATTTCCTATAGTTACATGATAAAACATGTTTGTGAAGACTTTTGGACATAAGTAGCTCCATGTGCATATGAGCATGCCTAAAGCAATTCATCCTGACATTCAGATTCAACAGGTTTTTAATAAGGTAGCATGAAATGAAGCTCCTCGTCCATCTCCTTAAACAAAGCCTAGGAACATGGAAAAGATTGCTGCATGTATCTTACCGATAAACTTTGTCCAAAGGCTTGAAGTATTACAGTCCAGATCTACAAATAATCTAACAAAGTAGCTAAAGTATCATCACATCTAGCTTGTAAGCGCTTGAATTAAGTAGTAGAATTATACATTTGCCCCATCATGAGCTTTTAAATGGGAGAATGTAAATGGAGGAAGCGTTTCAACCTTCTGGGAACTCAGCCAGAACCTTTAGAATTGTTGGAAATAAAGCGGCACAAGTTATGCTAATCTTTTGTATAAATGAACTCCAGAATATTTTAACTACCTTTTCTAAATAAATTTTGCAAGGCAAATTGAGTGATCTTCAAATATTAATTCATATGATACATAAATAAATTCGTATTTATGGTTTTTTTCAAGAGTGTAATGCTTTTCTCTTCACAGGATACTGGTATCAGTGTCAGAAAAAGAGTCATAAAGATACTTAGGGATATCTGCATTGAACAACCGACATTTCCCAAAATTACAGAGATGTGTGTGAAAATGATTCGGAGAGTCAATGATGAAGAAGGCATTAAGGTAGAGTGAAACACATCCATCAGGATTTTAATTGGTTTAGTGTTTCTATATTTTGGGGGAAAAAACTTCAAAAAAGTATTGCATTGCTCCTTTGTAATATTTATGACTTTTATTCGCTTTTAATTTTTGAGAGCAGATATATTAGCTCTCTCTCTCTGACTTGTTTTTCTTTCTTTTCTATCTTCTTGAAGTTCTTCCTGACAATCAAAAGATTTTAAAAAGTTATTTTCTAGAGGCTTTTTTCTTCTTACAAGTGTTGTCTCTGGTACTTCTCTTTTCTAACATGTGAAATTGGCATATAAAACTACTTTCTGAAAACAAAATAAACTTTAAGTCAAAATTAAGTACTTGATGTTAATATATGCCAGACTTGTAAGTTCTGCATATAAAAATTATACAGTATTCATCTGTGCTAATTTTGCATTACTTCTGAGTGTTCATTGAATGAGTTACTCCCCCTAAAATGTTACTTATGTGATCATATGCTAGTATTTGTGCAATGTGTATGCATAAGGTCACAAAACTAAGATCATATGTTAAGTCATAAACCTGACAATGATGGGTTTGTTTGGTTTGACAAAATAATTTAAAAATTGTTGGGTAATTAAAAACACACCTGTAATAATTTTATGTCACACTTTCAGTAGGATTTGAAATCTGCAACTTTAAAGCTGCAGCATGTATTTTTACCACTTGAGATACTTTAATGCCAAGTGGCTTCTTGAGAAGACTTTTAATCAAGAAGTAGTTGAACAGCTGCATCCAAGGTGCTACTGGGAAAGGAGGATAACCTTGTTCTCTTTCCTCCTTCTCCTTGTCTTTCTAACAACATCAGAAAAAAAGAGGCATTATCTCCAATGTATTTTTTTATGTTTTCCTGAATGAGGAGAACTTCTTACAACTATGTGCCTTATAAGTAATTTGGGAATAATTTTGTCCACTTTCATTCTATTCCGTTTTTCCCTCCATCCAAAAACATTGGAAGGGAACGTGCTTCCTATGTTTGGGTATAGAGATTTGGCTTCTCTCTCTTTCCCACCTTGTCACAGTTGTTTTGAAAACTCCAAAATAACCTACCATTGCTGCTAGTTCTACTGTAGAAATCATAATGTTATGTTCAGTTGTCAGCTTCTCAGGGTACTGTGTTTTCCTGAGAAAAGCAAATTAATGCAGGAAGGTGATAAGTCCATTTTCTGTAGCATCAGTTCCCAGTGATCATTTTGCTAAAGCTTGCTTAGGGGTAATTATAACTCCTGTAATAGTAGATCTGGGTCTCAGATAACATGTCCTACAGCAGTCTCACTTAGGTTGAATAATTCCTTATGAAATAGCACACATCATCAACAAATCTATTGTACGGATGTATTAGAAAGAATACCTGTTTGCCAAGGTAAGTTTGTTTATTTCTGCTAGTATTTTTTTTTCCTTCAGAAATTAGTAAACGAGACATTCCAGAAGCTCTGGTTTACACCAACTCCACACCATGACAAAGAAGCAATGACAAGGAAAATACTAAACATCACTGATGTGGTATGTTAAACAAATTTGAGTGAAGTTGTGTGTAAAATTTGATTATGTTTTCAGTAGCTTTGAAATATTGTCTGTAGTTTTTTAGAACACAGTAATTTAATTGTCAGATGGTTTTCTTTTTATAACTCCTGGCATTGAATATATGCCAAAATTATTCATCTGATGGAACAAGCTGTGGGAAGCTTTAAATGTTCACTAATCTGAAGATAATGATAACTGGGACCACACTATATTCAGGTTGTATAAAATACTTGTTTGGTTAAAAGACAACAAATTTCTATTATATATAACATTTTCCAGGAATTGCTAGTAGCAGCATATAGTTAAGCCTTACTAAGTAGTTGTCTCTTAAAAAAAAATTTTCCTCGAACAGTTGCTAACATTTATTTTGAAAGGTTAATAAGCCATTTTAACAAATACAAGGTTATGTTCTCTCTCAGAGTAAAATTTGATTTAATTTGTAGTGAAAATGTGTTGTGTAAAACCACTGTGTTGAGAAAGTGTTTTAATATCAGTTATACCAAGATGTAAATATCAAATAAAATACTCACTTCATTACTTACAAGTACGGATTTAAACTTCTTACTGCTTTTCAATATTTTTACAAAGTGGTAGTCTAGTATGCATTTTTCCAGACTGAAAAGTCAGTCAATTTGACTTCAGCTTAACTCTCAGTTCTCCTGCCAGTTCTACTTTGCAGTACCTGTGAGCTGTTCCTGACATATAGTACCATAGGCTTGGTTTGTTTATCTAAAAATGTGTGTGTGTGTGTGTGTATACACACACATGCGCGTGTTCATTTTTAATATGTCAGGTTTGCATTTGTGCTTTAATATGTGCAAAACATTCTACAAAACGAAAATTTGGTTTACGTTGGAGCCAGCAGTTTCCAGTAAAATATGCAGGCTTTGTGTTGTATGGAATAAAAATTCTGGAGTCACTTAAATGGTGAGAACTATTTTTCAAATGCAGAATACGATTTCTGATCTCCAAATACATTAAATCATTTTACTGAATGCATATGAAAATATATCTATGCATGTTTACTGGTCTTTTAAGATGACATCTTATTTAAAGTAAGTTTTCCTCAGATGCCTTTTTTTATTAACCGGTTTATTCTCAAAAATACTTCTAGGTTGCAGCTTGTAGAGATACAGGGTATGATTGGTTTGAACAGCTTCTTCAAAATGTAAGTAATGAATTTAAATGTATGACACAATCATTGTTAGAAATTTAACATTTCTTTGAGTACTAAAAAGCATGGAAGGGGAACTACAAGAGCAATCCTTACAGTAGACAAATTCAATTCATGCCCTTTAAACATCAGACCTTTTTTTTAATGTTCATTAGCGCACTTTTTTTGTTTCTGACATTAGTTTCTGTCTTTCCACATGATATGTTTTAAAAACACTTCACTTCTTGGTTTAGGGAGGGATTTTGTTTTTAATTTCATAGTCTCTTCAATAATGAGTGACATAACATGAACTCCACTGCTAAGATACCTAATTCTGAAATGAGACACCTAGTATAATGTAGATTTTTTTATTTTTTTTTAGATAGTAGATAAGTATATTTTCACATCCAGTACATTTGTTACACAGTTTATAGAAGCAGTGAATCATCAGAGCATAGATTACTTCTACATTATATTTTACTCTGATTTTTCTAAGAATTATGCTTGCTTTGTTATATCTCTTAACCTGTGTTAATGTGCTCCTCTACATCTTGTATGCGTTCATTAATTTTCAAGCAAAAAACCCTTTTGATCTTACTTTAGTCTGGAGTGCCATGAAAATAGGTAGCCAAGTAAACCAGAGCCTCTTAATGCCTGCACTAAAGGATCTTCATGGACACAATTTCAGTACCTGAAGTCATATGGAAGAAGGCTAACTGATTAAAATGTTCATAAAACTATGTTTCATCTTTGTTTGATATTTTTGCTTCGTGTCAAAGCAACATTCCTTTTGAATTTGCTCTTTTTTTTCCTAAGCATTTTAAAAGCCTAACTGCTATTAGTTACTGCTGGCAAGTATGACTACATTATTGTTTTCTGCATTATTTCATTGAGCACAAAGTTAGCTTTCACCTCAGTGCAAAAGTCTGTAGAACTTTTCTGGTTTGTTTATTGTGGTTAATTTTTCTTTACTTCTCTTGCATTTTGGTTTGATTTTTTTTATTTCCCTTAATTTTTCTTTACCATGTAACTTTTATGGAGAAGTTCAATAAATACTTTTATACTGTTAAATCCTTGCTTATCTGTAGTAATTGTTATAAAACCAGCATGCATCCAGTGTAAATGAATGCACCCTTAATACTAAATAATTTTCTATTTCATCTGCTACAGCTGTTGAAGTCAGAAGAGGATGCCTCATATAAACCTGTGAAGAAAGCCTGTACTCAACTTGTTGACAATTTGGTTGAGCACATTCTTAAATATGAGGAATCTTTATCAGGTAATATCATTTACAACCCAGTAGCTAAACTCCTTTGAATTTTATATGCTATTGTAACAGTGGTTGTTCAAGTTACTGTCACAAAAAGTTGCTGTTATAGAATTGCTGTTACGAAACTGATGGTAATGAGTTACTGCTTTTAAGTCTATTATGGACTTTGGAGCACTGTAGAATAATAAAGCTTCCTTAATTTTCCCTAGCTAACCACAGTAACAGAACTACTTTTAAAATAACTTGTTCAAACTTTTAGATCCCTAAAACCAAAACAAACGTGGCAGGTTTTATTTGCATTAGTATGTTCTATAGTTGTAATAGGAATTATTGGCTAAGCCAGTATCCTGTGTACAGTAAATAGTTTAAAAAACTAGTAATGTCTTTGAAGCATCTTTGCGTCTTTTTCACGTATTTTGAGATCACATTCAAACGTTAACACATTATGTTCTCATCTCTAATCTGATAAGAATATTCTGTATTGATCTTGAAAGAGATGTAACGAAAGAGATACTCAAATGATGTTTAAGCCATATGTTTTTCATTGCTCAAACATTATTTGGACTTAATATTCTTTTTGTATTTTCTAATCTTTTGCAGATTCTGACAACAAAGGTGTGAATTCTGGTCGCTTGGTTGCTTGCATAACCACTTTGTTCTTATTCAGCAAAATCAGGCCCCAGCTAATGGTCAAACATGCCATGACCATGCAGCCATACCTGACCACTAAATGTAGTGTAAGTAGAGAAAATCAGTCTTTTTGTTTTCCCCCAGATAATTAAGCATGGAAATGAACGGTTGTCTTGTGTACTTGATGAAATTGAAGGTAGGAAAAGAAAAATTAAAATTTTGTTTTTATTTCATGAGCATCATAGCTTCTGAAGATACTAGGTCCTTTTGATGATCTTTATAAGATGCTGTTCCTCAGCCTCTACCTCCACGTTTTACAGCCAAATAAAACTGGAACCTGT
>NW_009628303.1:10964-15585 GCF_000690535.1 Cariama cristata | reverse complement strand
TCTTTCCCTTGAGGACCAAGACCCAGTTTTTCATCTGTTACGCAATAATTTCTTAAAATGATTTGGTTTATAATCACATCCTTAGAAGTAGTTAATATTTAACATATGAATCTTAAGACTAAGGGTGTGGTTCCATAAGATAGTGCTCTAACATACAGCAAACATATCAGAAGGAGAATATCCTACTCCATCCTCTTCTGTACTTCACCTGTCACTTCCCTAGCCCTAGTGGTGTTGTATTCCTCTGTAAGACAGTTCAGCTCTCAAAAATGGTCAAGAGCTATAATGCTGAATGCTCTGACTCTGGTAAAATAGCCCCCTTCCTGTGAAATATTCCAGCACTTTCTGCCATTTTGATTAGCACAGTTGTCTCACTGAAGGTTGTGATGATCTGGCAGAAGGAGCAGGGCACAATCATGCACCATGGCTCAAGTAGGAGCATGGGTGGGTGACAACAATCCATTCCATTAGGTCAGCTGCCCAGGGCAGGCTTGAGAGTAATTCTTATCAGCTTAGGTTGTAGGTACAGCCAAGCATTTTCCAGGTTCAGCCCTGGAGTGTTCTCGGGGCACATTTACAACAGACATTTAGAGCTGCTTCTGATCAAACAGTATAGGAAAAGGTTATCTGATTATTTACTTACTGCAACCCATTTAGTGGGTTACATTGGTTTTATACTTATGCAGGTTGAGGTGAATCGTAGAATTACAACTGACAGCTTGGCTATGTTAAATAGCTTGATAGTAGCATTTGGGAATTATCCTATCCTGATTAGTGAATCTTCATTTGTCAAAAAAAGGTTAAATTTCTAGCAGGATGTAGCTTTAATTTATAAATGTTTTCCATAGATTCCTCACTTACAATACATATACAGTCATGATAATGCAAACTAGTAATAATTTTAATTGTAATTTCTACATTTGTTTGCATTATTACTTATTTTGTTTAAGACACATTGAGTCATAGCATAACTTAATTTTGTTGTTGATGCCTGTTTCCAGGTGTTGTGTGTTCTCTAGTGTGCACGTCAGAAGGAGTTCCTAGATTTATTGTAAGACTCTCAAAAATTACCAGAACCAAAAGTTTTCAGGTCTGTCACAGCCTTGATGTGAGGTGAAGTTCTGCTCGTACAGATTTTTTTTTTCCAGACTTTCTGTAGAAAGCAGAACTAACTTTCATAATAATATGTAATTTAACAGCAGATGTAAACTATATAAATATTCTTTTAGATCTTTACCAAGTATCTTGCATAAGTTGGGGTTTTTGACTATCAGTGCATATTAATAATACTTAGCTTATAGGTAACACAGCCAGAAATGTTAAACGCTATAAATACTGTTGTTTCAGACCCAGAATGATTTCATGGTGATTTGCAATGTTGCAAAAATCTTAGAGCTTGTAGTGCCACTAATGGAGCACCCAAGTGAGACCTTTCTTGCCACTATTGAGGAAGACCTCATGAAACTCATCATCAAGTATGGCATGACGGTAAGCTTTTAATTGCTACTATTCAGTTGATTCCATTTTACATTGTGATATACATCATTTTGATTTAAAGAAAGTCTGTCTTCATTATGAACCTTGAAAAATCAGTGTACTTGATTTACTGGAGTTTGTATGTGGTGTTGCCATATTTTAACGAGTTTGAGCAGGTTTTCAGAGCGGTCTAGGAGATGGACATTACATCTGTTAGATCATTAGTTTTAGTTCACCATAGCTTTTTCCTACATAACTTCACAACAATCTCAATTTTAACTTCTAAATATATAATTAATTTGTTCTTTCTTGCTCCTAGGTTGTTCAGCATTGCGTGAGCTGTCTTGGGGCTGTTGTGAACAAGGTCACCCAGAACTATAAATTTGTGTGGGCCTGTTTTAATAGATACTATGGTAAGTAAAATCACAAAATATAATTCTCACTTTTCAGTTTTGGCTACAATTCTTATGTTAGGGATACACCACAATTAAACACTGTAATCAAAACTTTTATCTTACTGTAGGTGCACTTTCGAAATTAAAAAGTCAACACCAAGAAGACCCCAACAGTACAATACTTACTGCTAACAAACCAGCACTCCTTAGATCACTTTTCACTGTTGGGGCATTGTGTCGGCATTTTGATTTTGATCAGGAAGATTTTAAGGGCAACAGTAAGGTAAAATAACTTGTATTTACTCTCCATGTCTTAGATATATTGAATGCTCCACTGCATTTTGAAAGCACATTATTCCTAGTTCCTCAAAGCTATATATTTTTTCGTAATGCATACAGTATAGCTTTTTGGTTTTTAAATACATGGTTTTGCAAAGGCCATGCAGTAAGATTCTCCTTTTCTTCCTGATATTTATGCTTTTTATAAGAGATTAAAAACATCTGTTTCATCTTCAAATAGCTATTATTTTTGTTTTAATTTGCTCAGGTTAACATTAAGGATAAAGTACTTGAACTGCTGATGTATTTTACAAAGCATTCAGATGAAGAAGTACAGACAAAAGCCATTATTGGCCTTGGTAAGAAATATTAATAGTTTTCATTATTCTGCTATAGTAAAAATCCACGTATATCAGTAGGAATTCATATATTTGTGTAGTGGCAAGGGAAGTTGTTTAAAATCGGAATTTGCTGCCTGTTTTATTTGAGAACTGGCTATAGAAAAGTTGTCAAAGGATTGCTAGTTCCGTAATTCTGCAGCAGAGTGGATGCTTTTGACAGTGAATGCCTTTTGATGTGGGACCAAGTCTTAAAGTACAGTGGATTTCCAAAGTAATGGAAATGTTATTTTTTTTCTCCACATGCAATTAGGTTGCAACTCCAAATCTTGTTTTTCAGTCCACAAGGTATGGTTAAAGAAAAATTAGCAAAAGTGCTGGAAAAACTTTGAACATAGTAAGTGTAAGAGCAGATATTCTGCAGGAGTCAGGAGAACTCTGGCAGTTTATACCAACCTGAGGGGTGCCCTTGTGAGATTTTGCGTAGCATTGAGATAATGTCATAGTCTAGGTATTACAGTTTGTTTCAGGATTTTAGCTGCATTTCACTTTTTAAACAGATTCTTTATCTGAAGGCATTAGAATGGTATTTCGTTGACTTGAAGTAGGACATGAACTGCCGTTGAGTGATCTGTATCATATTCATCCTCTGCTTAAGGACAAAACTGTACATGTGAGAGAATCTTGTTTGGGCAGATAGGCCTTGGTTTCTGGAAGAGTTCAGTTCACGGTTATGGCTTAGACTAAAGAAAGTTGTGAGTGTGAGTTTGCATTGTATAGTTTAACTGTGGACAAGAATTTGCCTCTTTATGTTGCTCTTTAGGTGACTTTCTAGATATCCTGCTTCAATTCAGACTAGGGAGGGCTCTGAGAATAAGGACTAAGACTGAATCTTGATTTCATATTCTATGAGAAACTGTTTCAGTCAGCTGAGTGGGATTAATGGCTTTATAGCTGCCTCCATTGCAGGAGCAGTGCTATGGTTTTCTAGACTATTTGAAGGTTTTTTAGGCATTACATCAAGGTGCACAACACTTACTGTAGTCCAGTCCAATTTCATTGTCCTCTACAGAATATTGCATGTGGGATAGGGGCTGTCATCCTAACCATAGACATGATTGCTTTGCTCATGGATGTGGAGAATGTTACATTCACTAAAAATATTTCTAAATTATAGACTGAATTGTCATCGGTTTGGGGGAAGGGGAGACAATGGGGGTCGCTGTCAGTATGCATTCTTCAGATTTTATTTTCTCGGCCTGTAAGCATATCAGTCTTTATTTTAATTAAACCTTAGACAACTGTTTTCAGTGATATATTGATCTCATCTAAGTACTGGTTCCATTTTGAGTGCAAAGTTCCACCTTACAGGCTGGTAATTGAGCAAAGTTGTCAAAGCCATTCAATGTTTGTGTGCAGCAATAAAGTGAAAAGGACTAGCAAACTATTTCAAGATTATACACCGTGAAGGTGTCATGTGAAGAGTGACCTATCAGTAATTATTAGTGTGTCGTTTCAGTAAGGATGCTCAACAGTTTTAGCCTTTGCTTTGGCATGTGTAACTACTATTGAGAGATTAAGCTTAACCAGAAGCTTAATGATTATAGTATGCTTCTCTTCCAGATGTGTACTTGCAAGGCAGGTTGAGGATATAAAATTTTCTTAGTAAATTTAGCTAAACCTGTAAGTATGTAACAGGTAATGTCTTACTCAGCCAAGTTCAGTACTTACTCTTAAGACTTTTAAGAGAGTGAGAACAAAAGTATGAGGTGGTGTGAGGACAGCCTCGAGATGTGATGTCAGTCCTTAAAAGAACATACCAGGTGCCTTTTTTCATCTACAATGACAAATTATTACACCAAGTAAGATTTCTTCCCTGCTTGCAGGGGATGGAAAAATAAGAATTTCCCTGAGAATACTGGTGTGTTAGACTCCTTTAAGTGAATGAAGGAAAAAAAGTGTTATGGGTTGTTACACATACTTGCACGTACTTTTCATTTTTAGAATTAATCTTGAGAAATGGGTTTGACTTGCTCAGAGGTAGTCAAGTTATAAACATCAATATACACCTGTATAGAATGCGCAATTATACCACATACTCCAAAGACCATCATCATTCCTTTTTCTTTTTCT
>NW_009628303.1:0-10933 GCF_000690535.1 Cariama cristata | reverse complement strand
TTTCCCTTCCACCTCACCTGCTTCTTGTTTTGAGACTGAAATGAGATCTTAAACACGCTGAGGTCTTGCCCTGGACTTAGCCTTTACCTATACTGTCTTTTCTGTGTGTATGGAGCCAATTTTAAAAGACTTGACTCAGACTTCCCTTTGTTACAGCTATTTTTATACATTGTTTTTGCATAATTTTATTTGCTTTCATTTTTGCCTCCGTTCTTCTTTTATGTTCATATGTTTTCTGGGTGTTCATTCAGAATCTTAGTTTCCTGTGGTCATAAAAAATACATTTAATATCTGTTTGACCAATCTCAAAAAAAAAATCAACTAGTTAAGCATAATCTAAATTGGGATGTTATGTTCCTATTACTTTTTTTTAATGATATTCTGTAAGAGTTTGTGAGCAGCACTTCTATATCTACATACATTATCTAAAATGGTACGTACTCTCACTAATTTAGACAAGTTTTTATGAAATACAGACTAAGAACAACCAGTTCCTTGACAAGGGTAAGGCTGCAGCTAAAAACAGTTCTATGTCTGTATCTTCCAACAGATGTAGTCTTGGGAATGCTTCAGATAGTTTTGAAGAGAAGACCTTAATAGGACCTTTTAAGATTTTATTTCTAGATATTTGTGAAATTTATTAATTTTTCACATTTTCTCTGCCTCTGAGAGGCATGTGGGATAGGGGCTCTGCCTCTTAACAGTTTTAGCAGAATGTTTTTCTCCAAATGTATTGGGAAAACAACAGGTAATTTTTAGTAATGTTCCTCCCTTGTTCTTGTAAGAGCTCCTAGTCATTCAGACACAGACCACTACACTGGACATGCTTCCAGACCTGTATAACTCTTCTGCCACCCTGGCTGACACCCCATCTTTAGCCATCGAACAGAGTCATGGCTTAGAATGTTGTGGCTAACAGAACTCCTTATAAGCTATAGATGGTGTCCATATAGAAAAGCAGTACTGTTTGGACGAGAAAAAGCTATGCTGTTGGGAGGAGATAAATTTCATACCTTTATTTTGAAGAAGGACTTAAAAAGCAGAAATATGATTTCTAGATTATAATAATATGGAATGTTTCCTCTTTTTCCCACCCTTAGGATTTGCATTTATACAACATCCAAGTTTAATGTTCGAACAGGAAGTCAAGACTCTGTACAACAGCATTCTTTCAGATAAGAACTGTTCAGTGAACTTAAAAATCCAGGTGCTGAAAAACCTCCAGACCTACTTGCAGGAGGAGGATACACGTATGCAGCAGGCAGACAGAGACTGTAAGTGTTGAGTAGTTCTGTGCTGAGGCATGCAAAACCTAACTTTCTTGCATACAATTCCTATATACGTGTGATTTATTGATTGTTATCAGATCAGTAATATTGTACGCAAATTATCTTGGAATAGTTTTCAAAAATTCATAATGTGCATAGATAGATACACATAATAGGTATATTATTTACTTTCAAGGTGTATAAATCCTGGAAGGAATCCAGAACGCAAAATTGCTGTAATGATGGTAGTAACACTTTTTATCAAAATCTCTACGGTTAATTTGCAGATAGAAAATAATAATTTTTTAAGATCAAAAACCTTAGTTAAACAACAAGACTTTAATTAAAGTCATGTCTCTTTAGTTTTTTGATGTATATTTACCGTCAGACTGTTCTATGTTTCATGAGATCATAAACCCATTTTAAGACAGCTGAAATGTGTATGTATTGTAAAGCGTAAAGATCAGCGTGCAAGAAATAATTGTAAAGTAAATGATTATACTGCGATGAGTGTGCTACTGCTTTTGTCCTTTTTACAGGGAAAAAAGTAGCAAAACAGGAAGACCTGAAAGAAATGGGTGATATTTCCTCAGGGATGAGTAGTTCCATCATGCAGCTGTATCTCAAACAGGTCCTTGAGGCTTTCTTTCATACCCAGTCCAGTGTACGCCACTTCGCTCTAAATGTCATCGCACTGACGTTAAACCAGGGTCTCATCCATCCTGTTCAGGTATGGTAGGCTTTTATGATTGGAGTTTTTGTTATTAAGATTTTCAGAGGTTTTCACACTTGCTACGTAAATTTCCAGTTTTTGTCTTCCAACTATGTTACAGTGATTTCTTATTGTAGCAAGGGGTCTTTACAGACAGCATATTTTGAAATCTGTTTTATGTTGTTTAGCCAGTGAGATTCCAAATGCTCTCTTTTCTGTTTGTGAATCAAGATGTAAAAACCCAGCCAGTGCCTAAAAAGCATGTACAATTGTACATTGGAGCATATTTCTGTTATAAATTTCAGGTGTATGCCAAGTTGTTTTCTTCATTTGATTCTTTATCCTGGAGAATGTGTCAGCTTGCCTCCGCTTCAGTCCCCATGTCCTCCAAACACTATGGAATTCCACAGTCATTGTCAGAACTTCAGTCATCATCTCTATTATTCTTTGCTTACATAATGTTTTTTTAATTATTTTTCATACTGCAGCCTTTGTGCATGTTCAGTCATTAAGTGGTGGGGTTTTTTTTAAATGGCATTTTTTGTAGTGTAAGTTGACTTTAGAGTTTGAGAGAGAGGGAAATACTGCCTGAAACCTCACACAACTTCTGTCATTTATAACACTGCTCTGTCATGTATTTTGTGCTATTTGCTTGCAAAAAGTAGTAAGTTGCAAAGAGCTTCCTATTCTAGTTTCTGCAGTAGTCAGAATATAACAAGAACAATAATGTAGTGGAAGAAGCGAAGTAAAAGAACTGTAGTAGAAGACTGAAAGAGGAGGTGCAATGACTCTGAATAATCTTTTCATTTATTTTTCAAGTGTGTGCCGTACTTAATTGCTATGGGCACAGATCCAGAGCCCTCTATGCGAAATAAAGCTGACCAACAGTTGGTGGAAATAGACAAAAAGTATGCTGGGTTCATTCATGTAAGTAATTCTAATTTAACATTTTACAAAATACTGTTATGTTCTCTAGTGGTTTAACACCTGAGTATGCCTCAGCTGCAGAAAAAGAATATAAAGTAACAAATAAACAATAACTATAGGCAGTTGCAAAGATGATCTCTTTGAATCTTTCCCCTGTTTGGAGATTTCTGTTCTTGGAAATAGAAAAGATACAATAATTTGAAGTGTCTCTTGCAGTCCAAAATTTCCTTTAATTTATAATTCACAGTAATATTTTCCTCACTGAATAGTGCATAAGAGCATTTATTTGATAAGAGGTAAGGACAGCTATTTCATAATGTTCAGTGATGATTTTCCTGTATCAGTGGACCAGGGAAGAGAACACCTTGTAAAAGTAGAAGTCCTTAGTGTGTGTATTAGAACATTAAGACATCAAGGCTTTATAAATTGTAGTCTAAGCAGAAGGAGCATAGGAATCTGTTTAGATCTGAGGTATCTTGCTGAATGGAAGATCTGAGGGCTAAGTGAGGACTTGTAGAGTTGTGGTATAGTGCTTAAGATCTGCTTAAGATCTGAAGTTGAGCTGCAGCACCCTCTCCTTATTTCAGAAGGCCCCACTCTAGGTTCACTGTGTGTACTACACTGTGGGACTTCTCCTATCTGCTTGTATCCCACTGCAATTGGAGCATTGCACTGTTGATCACATTCAAACAGATACCTAATGCTGTAGGTGAAGGCTAGCAGATGAAATTTACTATGTAGGCAGCTAGGATTTGAGACAATGTATAGATGAAGCAACAACTTTGCTGAACAGCAGCAGAGGTTGTATGAGTAAAGGTGGATATGCAGCTTAACTACAGATTCAGTTTGTTCTGAAACTAGAGCAGGACCCATGAAGCAAGTAAAATCAACCGGAAATTACAGGGTATACGCAAAAACCCGCTCATTTTCTGTTTCTTAGTCCTGTTGTACTATTATGGACTCAGTTGTTGGTTTCACTGCAAGTGACTTCAAGCATACACGTTTGGTAAAATATTCTGTTCATGTATGAAAACATTTCAAGAGTCTTGAAGATTGTTTAAATTAGAATACCTGGCTGTAGTGGGTAAACAGATTAGCTGTATGTTTCTAACACCATTTACAGTGAAAGCAATTCACAAGACATTCTGATCTCTGCCACAAGTTCTGTTTTAATCCATTTGCCAACTCAAAAGGTAATATTGCTTCAGTGCATGTTTTAAAGTTAAATTTCCAATGAGCATCCACTTAAAAGGAATAAGTTTTACTGCTTTGAAAGCAATGGTTTAAATCAAAACAAATACATTTCCATTTCAGATGAAAGCAGTGGCTGGTATGAAGATGTCTTACCAGGTACAACAGGCAATCAATACGTGCCCAAAAGATCCTGTAAGAGGTTTTAGACACGATGAATCATCCAGTGCGTTGTGTTCACACTTATACTCCATGATCCGAGGGAACCGTCAACACAGACGAGCGTTTCTAATTTCTTTACTCAACCTCTTTGATGATACTGCAGTAAGCATCACATTTCCTTCACTTAAAAAGAAATTAAAATACAGCATTACAAGCTTAAATTCTCCTTTTACAATGTATTTTTATGACATAATTATTGCTAACTTTATTTCCCTAATGTACTTTGTTGTGCTTTGTAATATCAGGTATTTACCTATATAATAATACCTACATAATAGAATACATTTGTTACTTTTGCATCATTCTGTACCTTTTTATACCCAGTCTGGACTGATAAGAAATAATGTATCTTCAAGTATGACTAAATTTTGCATATATACATGTTGTTTAAAGTGGATTGGAGGGGGTAGATAGAATAAAATTTAAGATCATGGTTTTGCTCTAGACTGTTAGGAACACAGGATAAGTGTGTAAATCTAAGATATTTGTATGTGTATTTATGTATACTTCTTTTTAACTTCCAGAAAACAGAGGTGAATATGCTCTTGTACATAGCAGACAATCTGGCCTGTTTTCCTTATCAAACACAGGAAGAGCCACTGTTTATAATGCATCATATAGACATTACACTATCAGTTTCTGGTAGCAACCTACTACAGTCATTTAAAGAGGTATGTGCATTTCTATTTTACTATATTTATTATGATGGCAACATAAGCTTCTCTATAATTTGGTCAATTTTTCAATGAATACAGTACCATTATTATAATATGGACCAGTAGCATTAGTTTGTAACTAGTGATTAAAAATAAGCAACCCTTTCTGTTCTGGCCTGCATCTAGTAGATACTACTTTAAAACTACTCTTACATTGCTGCTTACATTATTAAAAATGAATGATGAATTTTGAGATCAAATCAGTATTGTTCCCTGATACAGCTAAATAATCATAGAATCATAGAATGGTTTGGGTTGGAAGGGACCTTAAAGACCATCTAGTTGCAACCACCCAGCCATGGGCAGGGATATCTTCCACTGGGCCAGGTTGCGCAAAGCCTCATCCAGACTGTCCCTGAACACTTCCAGGGATGGGACATCCACACCTTCTCTGGGCAACCTGTTCCAGTGCCTTACCACCCACCCTCAAAGTGAAGATTTTCTTCCTTGTATCTAATCTAAATCTTCCCTTTTTCAGTTTAAAGCCATTGCTATTTGTCCTGTTACAACATGCCCTTATGAAAAGTCCGTCCCCAGCTTTCTTGCAGGCCTCTTTTAGGTACTGGAAGGCTGCTCTAAGGTCTCCCTGGAGCCTTCTCTTCTCCGGGCTGAACAACCGCAACTCTCTCAGCCTATGCTCACAGGAGAGGTGCTCCAGCCATCTGGTCATCTTCATGGCCCTCCTCTGGAGTCGCTCCAACAATTTTATGCCTTTCTTGTGTTGGGGGAGAGCTGAAGGCAGTACTGCAGGGGGGGTCTCACCAGACTGGAGTAGAGGGGGCGAATCCCCTCTCTTGACCTGCTGGTTACGCTGCTTTGGATGCAGCCCAGGATACAGTTGGCTTTCTGGGCCGCGAGTGCACATTGCTGGGTCGTGTTGAGCTTCTTGTCAACCAGCACCCCCAAGTCTTCCTTAGGGCTGCTCTAAATCCATTCTCCGCCCAGCCTGTGTTTGTGCTTGGGATTGCCCTGACCCTTGTGCATTACTTGGCCTTGTTGAACCTCATGAGGTTCACACAGGCCCACCTCTCAACCCTGTCAAGGTCCCTCTGGATGTCATCGCTTCCCTCCAGCACGTTGACCACACCACACAGCTAGATGTTGTCGGCAAACTTGCTGAGGGTGCCCTGAAACCTACTGTCAGCATCACCAACAAAGATGTTAAACAGCACTGGTCCCAATATTGACCCCCGAGAAAAACTGCTCATCACCAGTCTCCACTTGAACATCGAGCCATTGACCGCAACTCTTTGAGTGTTACCATCCAGCCTATTCCTTATCCACCATGTGGTTCATGCATCAAATCTTTGTCTCTCCAATTTAGAGACAAGGATGTCATGTGAGACAGTGTCAAATGTTTTGCACAAGGCCAGATAGATGATGTCAGTTGCTATTCCCTTATCTACCAACGCTGTAACCTCCTCGTAAAAGGCCACCAAATTTGTCAGGCACAACTTGCCCTTAGTGAAGCCATGTTGGCTGTCACCAGTCGCCTCCTTATTTTCCATGTGCCTTTGCATAGTTTCCAGAAGGATCTGCTCCACAGTCTTGCCAGGCACATTGGTGAGGCTGACTGGCCTGTAGTTCCCCAGGTCTTCCTTTTTTCCCTTTTTAAAAATGGGGGTTATATTTCCCCTTTTCCAGTCAATGGGAACTTCCCTGGACTGCGATGACTTCTCAAATATGATTTACAGTGGCTTACCCACTTCATCCATGAGTTCCCTAAGGACCTGCGGATGCATCTTAGCAGGTCCCATGGACTTGTGCACCTTCAGGTTCCTTAGATGGTCTCGAACCTGATCTTCTCGTACAGTGGGCAGTTCTTCATTTTCCCAGTCCCTGCCTTTGCCTTCTCCAACTTGTGCAGTGTGGCTGGAGCACTAGCTGGTGAAGACTGTATGATCACTTGAGTGTTTCTGTGGTCAGCATTGTAATTAATATCATAGAATCTTAAGAGACAAGGGTTAAAACTAGCTTGGACTAGTCTATACCAAAGAACGTATGGAAATCTATGTGACACAGAAATTTATAGCTAGGTGAAAGAAAAATGGAATTTTCTTCCTGATGTATTGCATTTGGCCTTCTACTGTGTTTTACTGTCACTGCTAATGAGCTTGAGCAGTCTTTTAGTAAGAACATGCCAGTCGAGTTCTTGTTGTTTCAGTTCCTTCTGTCTCCACCTTGCAAAAAATGTGGACTTTGGATCAATTTTTTAGCATATTTTTGCCATAATTTTAATTTAAATATTGAGTTATAACTTAATTAACATTGTTGCGGGAATTCTTGCTAGTTTAAGCCAATAATGGTTTTTGAAAGATTTTGTGGAAACATACATGATACTACTTACTGTAATTTTGGAATGCACGTTAACTTCTCTGTCTTGCAGTCTATGGTGAAAGACAAAAAAAAGGAAAGAAAACCTTCATCAGATGAGGAGACTGAAAGTGACAGTAACAGTGGTAGTGGGAGCGAAAGTGATGAAGAAGCTTCTAAGCCTCGGAGGTTACGGAAACGAGTAGACTCTGATTCAGATTCCGATGAAGAAAATGATATAAATGCTGTGATGAAATGTTTACCAGAAAATTCAGCTCCTTTAATTGAATTTGCAAATGTCTCCCAAGGCATATTATTACTGCTGATGCTGAAACAGCATTTGAAGAACCTCTGTGGATTCTCTGATAGGTAAGGATATGTAGACAATAGGCCATCTTGTTATCTAGTGAGTTCTTTGTAAGGACTAAGTTTGGAATTTTTTTTTTAAAGTTGATTGTAACTACTTGTTTAAGCAATAGATTTGTGTAGGAGAAAAAATATAGATGCGATAAGTTCAAATGAAACTTTGACTTAGAAAAAGCAATTATTTCTTTTCTTACCAGGATGTCTGTTGTATATGGAATGTTTAAAGTATAACTACTTATACTGAAGATTTTAAGGGCTTTTCCTTGAAATTACTTTGGACTTTCCTTGAAAGCTCTTCCTTTTTGTTTTCTTTAAACAGTAAAATTCAGAAATACTCTCCATCTGAATCTGCAAAAGTTTATGATAAAGCGATAAACAGGAAGACAGGAGTGCATTTCCATCCAAAACAAACTCTGGATTTTCTGCGGAGTGATATGGCTAGTTCCAAGATCACTGAAGAAGTGAAGAGGAGTATAGTAAAACAGTACTTAGATGTAAGTAAAGTTGCTTTGCAGAAAACCTGAAATCCTTTCAAGCTAGGTAACTCATTATAAGCTTGAAA
Source organism: Cariama cristata (assembly GCF_000690535.1). Lineage (NCBI taxonomy): Eukaryota > Metazoa > Chordata > Aves > Cariamiformes > Cariamidae > Cariama > Cariama cristata. The sequence goes on along the minus strand of NW_009628303.1, from coordinate 2,656 downwards.
GTAGATGCTGATGTATTGCATGAACATTTCAAAGTGTTAAGTTCCTGGTAATCATATGCGATATACTGATAACTCACCACTTCCTTTCAGGATGTTTAGCAGGACTATCTTTCAAAAACTTCTAAGATGTTTAAACAAAACAAAAATTAACTTCAACTAAAAGATATTCATCTTTATGGAGTATTTTCTGATTTCTGGTATCCGTCTTGTACACTTTTCCCATATAATTTGTTCACTTTATCCCTGACTCTTTGCATCATAGGAACAGAGACTAGATCTAGTGTATTTACTCTCCCTGCCCCTCCATCTTTAAATATCAGTTAGAGAAAACTTGCAATTTTGGAAACACAGGAAGAAAGCCTTTACATATCTACTAAAAAGAGAGAGCAAGGTGGAAGTTTGTAGAACAAAAAACTTGTTGAAGTTTGAAGCTGTCTACCATTTGGTAGACAGCTCTGGTGAGACCCCCCCCTGCAGTACTGCCTTCAGCTCTGGAGTCCTCAGCACAAGAGGGACATGGACCTGTTGGAGCAAGTCCAGAGGAGGGCCACGAAGATGATCCAAGGGCTGGAGCACCTCTCCTGTGAGGACAGGCTGAGAGAGTTGGGGTTGTTCAGCCTGGAGAAGAGAAGGCTCCAGGGAGACCTTATTGCAGCCTGTCAATACTTAAAGGGGGCTTATAAGAAAGATGGGGAAGGTCTTTTTAGCAAGGCCTGTTGCGACAGGAAAAGGGGTAATGCTTTTAAACTAAAAGAGGGTAGATTCAGACTAGATATAAAGAAGAAACTGTTTACAATGAGGGTGGTGAAACACTGGAACAGGTGGAACAGGTGCCCCACCTCTGGAAGCATTCAAGGTCAGGTTGGATGGGGCTCTGAGCAACCCGATCTAGTTGAAGATGTCCCTGCTGATTGTTGGGGGGGTTGGACTAGATGACCTTTAATGGTCCCTTCCATACAAACCATTCTATGATTCTGTGATTTGTTTTACACTGTTTCTTTACCTTGCCATTTGTTTTTTATTTAATGTAGTGTGATATAAATATCTATTTTTAAAGTTACAATGTGGACTAATCTGGTTTTTTTAATAGTTCAAGCTTCTTATGGAACATTTGGATCCTGATGAAGAGGAAGAAGATGGAGAGGTCTCAGCTAGCACAAATGCTCGGAACAAAGCAATTACCTCGCTGCTTGGAGGAGGCAGCCCTAAAAACAATGCAGCTGAGACAGAGGACGATGAAAGTGATGGGGAGGATAGAGGAGGAGGCACTTCAGGGGTGAGGCGGAGGAGGAGTCAACGTATTTCGCAGCGTATTACGTAAAATGATTTTTATGTGCTTATAAATGTCAGTCTATTATATTAAATGTACACCAAGTAATGTAATCCACATGAAAGAAAGCATTTTGTAGATAGAGATTCTCTACTTAACCGTTTATACAACTTTTGTAGAAAGTTTAACAGAAAAGACAATAAAAAAAAACCAAACTAGAAAATGAGATTTATCCCGTATAAAAAGTTATTAATTTTCCTTTGGAATGTACTGTGTGTTATCCTTTTTATTGTTGCCAAGTTTTTATGTAGCTTTATGATTCATGTGTATATATAATTTTATATATCAATAAGAGATAAAGACACGGGTACAAATTAAGAGTATGTGGTTTTACAAGGATATGTTAACCCCTTGGCGCTGGCGGTCGCGGTGCGTCTCATTGCCGGCAATGGAATGTGTGCCGGGAAATCCCAACTCCCGGCGTCAAGGGATTAAAGCAATAAAAGCAATAATTTCACTAAAGTTCTTTTGTGTAACACTTGGTCTTTTTTCCCCCCAATGTTTTAGTCATTGAGAAGGTCAAAACGAAATTCAGACTCTACGGAGTTGGCAGCACAGATGAATGAAAGTGTTGATGTCATGGATGTCATCGCTATTTGCTGTCCAAAGTACAAAGACCGACCACAAATTGCAAGAGTAGTACAGAAAACCAGCAATGGCTTCAGTGTTCAGTGGATGGCAGGCTCCTACAGTGGCTCCTGGACTGAGGCTAAGCGCCGTGATGGCCGCAAACTGGTGCCTTGGGTAGACACTATTAAAGAGTCAGACATTATTTACAAAAAAATTGCTCTAACGAGTGCTAATAAGCTGACTAATAAAGTTGTGCAGACTTTACGATCGCTGTATGCCGCCAAGGATGGAACTTCCAGCTAATGAATTTGTACATGCAGCCAAATTTACAGGAATTGAAATTACAGAAAAACTTGAAATATCAACTTTCTGGCAAAAAAAAAAAAAAATCAGTTAAATGAAGAGTAAGAATGGAACCTGGGACGCGGGAAAAAAGAAGGAAATGTTTGGTAAACATTTTTGTGGGAGCTTCCTTCGCTGTTGTGCAGCAGAAACTTCTCAGTTCATTTTTACTCCCACTGTATTATAGTTTAACAAAAAAATTGTTTATATCTTGGAAAAAAAAACTTTCTGTTTAAAAAAAATAAACAAGTGAATGTTGGAAATTAGTCTGTTAATGTTCTTAATAAAGTGTTCTTGGAGTTTAACCTAGCAGCGGATGGCTTTCTTTAGCTTAGCCCAGTTTCCAGGGAAGCATTGTTTTTCCAGGCTGTAAAATGGCAGAATCTCCTGGATATATAATTTATTCTGTTGAAG
>NW_009628302.1:0-4121 GCF_000690535.1 Cariama cristata | reverse complement strand
AGACAAGGAAAGACGGGTTAAGTCTACAGGGACTTGCCTTTAGGCAGCTGAGCTCAAATTTGGGAAACAAACACACACTAGAATTTTAGGTCCCAAGCACACATACCATTATGCATAAAACCCATCCAGACTGGCAGTGATACTCTAGCGTTATCAGTTGATTCCTCCTCTTACGACAGTAAGCATGACAGATCTTCCTGAGAGTCTCCACAAAGTAGAAGGGTTCAGAAAACTATATGAAGGCTATTTTTAAAAGGCGTTTGGAAATAAAAGTTGTGCACCTTGTTGTAGAACAGATGTTCATTTGGTTACGACAGCGTGCACCATACAAACACCATCAAAGCAGAACAGTAACCTGTGCCTGTCTCTCACCCTACTAAGTGATGGTGTAAGATGAGTGTGCTCTCTGCAAGGGTCCGAGGCAGTGCCTGCGAGGAAACAGAGCAGCAGTGGCTGCTGGTGTGGCTGCGTGCTCAGCTCAAGCCAAGCAGGGTCGAGAGCTATTCCTGCTCACCAGTCGCTGTGTGACTGCTCTGTGGCATGGAGCTCCACAATGCTGGTCTGGAGTGCCAGAGTATCCCCAGAAGCACAGAGACCAAACGCTGAGCTATAGTTTTTGTCCACTGGAGACACAAGGTGGTTTTGGAGCGTGTTTTGGAGTCGGGGAGCAAGCTGAGCTATTGTGTGTGCAAGGCCTGTGGGATGCCCACTTAGGACTCTGGGAGGCTTTTCCCTACAAGGCAGCAATCAACACAGCCATTGGAAAAATGACCCGAGTTCTTGGAAGACTGCCCTCTGTAAAGCTCAGGGCTTAACAAAGCTTTCTTCTTCTCAGCAGAGTGTGCAAGATGGGCCATGTGCTTGTAGAGTCGGCAGCTACTACGCCTTCCCTTCTCAGGGATAACATCACACCTGGAAGGTAGGTATATAAACTTTGTCATAAACAAGGGAGGTTTCCTGCCACGCTCCGCAAACTACTGGCAAGCTTTAGCCTTGTCTGCCTTGTTTCTGTAAGAAACAACTTCTTTCACCGTCCTTTCTACCTGATACTGCCAAAGAGCTCTGACACAGGCTCTAGTGTCTTCTTGCTATCTTAATTTTTTAATTGATGGCTAGTTTTACGGCACATAAATCCCATTTTTCCCTTTTCACCCTCAATCCCTAACATTTCTCCTGCTTTTTGCTCCAAAGGAGATATTCCTGAATACTCCTATGTAGAAATGTTGGAGAAGTAATGAAGTACATCGTAATGGGCTACATGAGAAGACTGCCCCTTCCTTCCATCCCAGATTAGGCACAAGAACGGCCATTGTACTAAGGCTGCCCGAAGCCTTTCAGTGGAGAAAATCAAGAGCATGCCATTTAACAGCTTAGCGTTGCACTTTGGAGAATCCACACACAGGCTTCTTTTCCTTTGGCAGTAGCAGTGGGAGGAGAGTCAGTGATAGTCAATTGATCAGAGGTGGAAGTTAGTTTTCAGGGGTGATGGGCAGGGAAAGCATCCTTGTGAAGGAAAAGAGCTTTCTAATGAACCTCACGGTGGCTTTATTTCCAAAGATTTCTGTTCCATTGATTGCAGTGTAGAGATTGATACCGGGGGGGAGGTGGTGAGCCTGGCTCTGCATTCTGGCTTAGTCAAGTGTATTTTGGTATGTTTTTCAAACCCTGTCTTTGTTTCATTTCTTTCATTTGCGAAGTGGGAAACAGATGCTCTACGCTTCTGCTGCTTTTCGGCTTGCTGGCACTGACAGCCCGGATTTGAACGTGCTGCAGACGCAGCTCACAGAGTACAAGGCTCTCTGCCGGGCTGCTGAAGTGGAAAGAGACAGGCTCCGGGAACTGGTCACTGTGCTGCAGGAAAGGTAGCGGCTGGTTCTGCCATGATCCTTTGTGGGACGCTGCGATTAAGGAGTGCTGGAGACGTGTGAGAGTCTGTAGCATGCAGTACAGTACGCCATACGCTGCCAGTGGGACCCTTTCCTTAAACAGGGGCTTTTAGATTGTTTCTGCTCGATTTCCCTGCCTAGTGTATGATTATTTGATTATTTGATTATTCTTTTAGAACAAAGGGCAGGGAAAAATGGAGTCATCTTCAAGCTTGCTGCACCTAGAGAAAACTAGAATTCACGTATTTACAGATGCGTGGTGTTACTTAGGCAGCCATATTATTCACCAGTAGTAAAAACTGTAATTATAATCTGACCTCTGTTCCAAAAGCTTTTCACATTCTTTTCAGTTTCACTGTATCCTCTTCTAAATGACTTTCGGTTTAACTGAAGCATAGCGATGATTTTTTTTTTTTTTTTACGTTACTCAGTTCAAGTTAAGAAGATGTTAAAAGCCAACTCTGTTTTAGGAGGGCAGGGAAAGCAGTCTTTTCTCTTTGGACACCTTTCCCTACTGCTTTTTTTTCCACAGTTAGAGAACGTGTATGATTTGATTCCCAAATCTGTATTCCAGCTTGTAGGAAGATACGCTTTTGTCTGTATACTTTTGAATACAATAGGCACTATTTGCTTACTTGCTTGCTTTGTTTTGCAATAGTTATCATTTCTCACTTGTCTAACTTTTGTCCCATACAATTAATCGCAGTCAGAAAAAGACATTTTTTGGTGACTATGGTAAAGGTGCTTTTAAGAGCTAAATCCTGGAAATACACGCTGGGGGAATCTTATTCCTGTTTGTAAGCCCAGTGCCTTTAATAGAGCTATGCAATTAGATAAGGGATGGAGGTGTGAGTGAGAGCTGAAATGGGACCATCATGAATATGGGATAATGAAGAACACAGAGTCAATGAAATGCACAGTTGCTGGTAAAATCTACCATAGACTGAGGATTCAGCAGCTCCACAGTTATCACACATTTATCAGGAGCTCCTGCAGGTAAAGTAAGGTTTGTGAGATTGTGCGCGATAACTCTTGGAAGACCTCAGGATAAAATAGCATCCATTCATCTATCAGCGTGACTATATGTCAAAAAATCAGGCGTTCCTCCTCGTCCTTTCCCCTGTTGGAGTGTGGGTCGGCAAAGCTCGAGTAACACAGAAAATGCTGAAGTCAAGAGAAGAGCAGCGGGAATGGTTACATGAGTGGGATTTTTCTACAGCAGCTGCCAGAATTTAGGACTGTGTTTCACAATCACTTACTGCGGAGCAGAATATACTGTCAGAAGATACTCCGTTGTAAAGGGTCTGTAGGGGAAGAGCTAGAGGCACATTTTAGTTTAAGTTATTCATATTGGCAGCAGATTTCATGAAAAACAACTGGTCTTGTCATTTTGCCTCCGCTGTTTGTCTAACGTGGATGCTAGGGGAATACCTGGTAAACTGAAAGTTTAGTGAATTCAGAACCACTGAGAGAAATACAATTTTTCATAGAATGTCACCAGCCTGGGAATTCACTGCCACAGGAGGTCAGAATTTTGCCTGTGGCTAGATTTTTAAGATAGTGATACAACTTTGTTATAGTTGTAATATTTTTTTAGTTATGCCAGCTAGGAGGGAAATAAGACTATTCGAGTGTCTCGATTCAGGGATTAATCAACTATCATCCATGGGGTCAAGAAGGAAATTCTTTATCTTAATAAATACAATAAATGTATTTATTGCTTTAGCTTTAAACTCCTTTAAATCCTTTTGTCTCAGGTGCTGTCCCACACGAGATGCACCACTGACTGCGTCTGTGGGGGCACATCAAACTGTTGTGGTTAATTTTCTAAGATGTTGTGCGTGGTGAATAGACAAGCACCTTGCTCTTCCATTCTATACCGCAGAGGGAACTATCACTTTCTTTTCCGCTCACTTCCTTCCACGGTAGTGTCTAATGGCCAAGTTTACTAAAAACAACATCAAGTTTCTTTTCTTACTTACAGATAACGGACGCAAACCAGCTAAATGCTAGACATAGACAGTGTTCTTATAACCCCATGAGTTAATTCTGTTTTGCAAATTTAGAGTATGTCATCTGGAGCCATTGCACTGGGATTTCGGCCTTTGGATGCATGGAAAGTTCTCCTTTTCCCTCTGTTGGGAGCTATGCAACATGAAGCAGGATTCAGTATCAAGAGTGACTGATCCTTAATATTCATGACATAAATAAGCTGAACTACTGGTTTTTTGCCTC